>NC_090276.1:49220000-49320000 GCF_040414725.1 Anabrus simplex | reverse complement strand
CGCGATGTTTACCTAACAACCATGCAGGCAGTGATGTGAAGTTTTGATTGATGGCCATGACTGAGAGACATATTATCAAATAGAGTAGAGATGGTCGATGTGATCTTGCAGGCTGTGATGTGAAGTACTGATGAACGTCCATGACTGAGAGACATGTTATCAAATAGGGCGTTAGAATACAGATGTTCGAAGTGATTTTGCGTCTTGTGATGTGAAGTACTGATGGATGAACATGCCTGAAAAATAAATTTAAGGCTCTTTTACGAAGGTCAATCAAATATAAACGAAATTTTTGATCGTGAACATCAACAGTAGGTAAGACTGGCCCCGCGCTTCTGCTAGGCTTAGGTGGGTCCGTTAGGAGTGGGGAGAGCGTGTTTTAGATATTTTCCACCGTTTCGTCAGTAACGCTCCCGATGTTGGAGCAACAGGTGCACCCTCCACTGCCCAACGCATACTTATAAAATTTCTTTCTCATGAAGAAGTTATTGCGGCGGAAATTTGCCAGAGATTGGCTGCACAGTTCGGTGATCAAACATTGTCAAAGACGCGTGTGTTTGTTTGGCATGAAAAGATCAAGGAAGGGCCAGAACGTGTTGAATATCAGCAACACGATTGGCGTCCTCGGACCAACATTAGAGACGAAAATATTCGTGTGGTTAAAGACATTATTGAAGAAGATCCAGAGTATCAGAAATTAAAGAACAAGTCGGACTCGGTTATGGGAGCAGTCAAGCAATAATCACAAAGGACCTACAGTACCGTAAAATGTGTTCCAGATTGGTCCCTCGCATTTTGACCGATAATATGAAGTTGAGACGTTTGGAGCTACAGGAAATGCACTGGACTACACTTAATCGTCCTCCGTACAGCCCGGACTTATCACCCTGCGATTCCCATTTGTTCGGACAGCTTAAATAAGCTCTAGGAGGGCAACGATTCGAAGATGACGAGAGTGTGGAAGACTGGCTGGTGACAGACCCTGTTCCTTTTAAAATGAGGGCATCAAAAAGCTGCCCATACGCTGGGACAGAAGCATTTCCAAAGCATGAAACTATTGGAAATAATACATTGTAAAAGCATTGTATATTTTAATATATCAATTCAAATGAAAAAAATAAAATATCGTTCATATTTGATTCCCCCTCGTGACAAAGAGGTCGCACCTCATCATACCCTAGAGAACTGATTTTTCACTCGTGGTAGTTTCACAGGCCCTGAGATTGTTTCCAATTTTCGATCCCCCACTAATCGACTCAAAACTTCCATACAGCTGTCTCTCGAAAACGTTTCGTTAGATGCAAATAATTTAATCGTTAACAACTTGAGTTTCATTAATTTAAAGACTTATTTACGATCATACGATTTTCTGGTTTAAAGTACACTGATCCTTGCACTGTGCAGTGAGATATTGAACTATTTTGTCGTTATAACGAGGTCAGACTTTGTTTAGTGGTACACTGGTCCTTGCGCTATACAAGGCGGTATTGAACACTTCCGTCGTTATAACGAGGTAAGACTTTGTTTAGAAGTACGCTGATCCTTGTACTGTGCAGTGAGATGTTGAACTCTATGGCCGTTAAAACGAGATCAAACATTGTTTAAAGGAAGACTACACTGATCCTTGCACTATAAAGTGAGATATTGAACGCTTTGGCCGTTATAACAAGGTCAAACATTTTTAAAGGAAGGCTACACTGGTCCCTGCACTGTGCAGTGAGATATTGAACGCTTTGGCCGCTATCACAAAGTCAGACTTTGCTTAGGATTACACTGATCCTTGCAATGTGCAGTGAGATATTGAGCACCTTGGCCGTTATAACGAGGTCAGACTTCGTTTAGAAGTACACTGATCCTTGCGCTGTGCAGTGAGATATTGAACGCTTTGGCTGTTATAACGAGGTCGACTTTTTTAAGAAGTACACTGGTCCTTGCGCTATACAAGGCGATATTGAACACTTTCGTCGTCATAACGACGTCAAAATTGTTTAAATTAAGACGACACTGGTCCTTGCGCGATGCAGTGAGATAATGAACACTTTCGTCGTTATAACGAGGTCAGACTTTGTTTAGAATTACACTGATCCTTGCAACGTGCAGTGAGATATTGAACACTTCGGCCGTTATAACGAGGTCGGACTTTGTTTAGAAGTACACTGATGCAGTGAGATATTGAACACTTTCAACGAGGGCAGACTTTGTTTAGAAGTACACTGCTCATTGCATTATGCAGTGAGATGTTGAACACTCTGGCCGTTATAACGAGGTCAAACATTGTTTAAAGGAAGACTACACTGATCCTAGCATTATGCAGTGAGATGTTGAACACTTTGGCCGTTATAACGAGGTCAAACATTTTTAAAGGAAGACTACACTGCTCTTTGCAGTGTGCAGTGAGATATTGAACGCTTTGGCCGTTATAACGAAGTCATACTTTGTTTATGAATACACTGAACCTTGCAATGTGCAGTGAGATATTGAATACCTTGGCCGTTGTAACGAGGTCAGACTTAATTTAGAAGTACACTGATCCTTGAGCTCTGCAGTGAGATATTGAATACGTTTGTCGTTATAACGACGTTAGACTTTGTTTAGAAGTACACCGGTCCTTGCGCCATGCAGTGTGATATTGAACACTTTCGTCGTTATAACGAGATCAGACTTTGTTTAGAAGTACACTGGTCCTTGCACTGTGTAGTGAGATATTGAATGCTTTGGCCGTTATAACGAGGTCAGACTTTGTTTAGAAGTACACTGGTCCTTGCGCTATACAAGGCGATATTGAACACTTTCGTCGTTATAACGACGTCAAAATTGTTTAAATTAAGACGACACCGGTCCTTGCGCGATGCAGTGAGATACTGAACCCTTTCGTCGTTATAACGAGGTCAGACTTTGTTTAGAAGTACATTGATCCTTGCAACGTGCAGTGAGATATTGAACACTTTGGCCGTTATAACGAGGTCAGACTTTGTTTAGAAGTACACTGGTCCTTGCGCTATACAAGGCGATATTGAACACTTTCGTCGTTATAACGAGGTCAAACATTGTTTAAAGTTAGATTACATTGGTCCTTGCGCGGTGCAGTGAGATATTAAACACTTTCGTCGTTGTAACGAGGTCAGACTTTGTTTAGAAGTACACTGATCCTTGCAACGTGCAGTGATATATTGAACACTTTGGCCGTTATAACGAGGTCGGACTTTGTTTAGAAATACACTGGTCCTTGCGTTATACAAGGCGATATCGAACACTTTCGTCGTTATAACGATGCCAAACATCGTTTAAAGTAAGACTACACTGGTCCTTGCGCTATGCAGTGAGATATCGAACTCTGTAGCCGCAGATTTATCAACAAATTATTTCGATCCGGAAAATGCCATGCCTTTTGTTACATTCACTTGCTCAAATACGGTCTCGAACTGGCCAATAAGATGTATTTTCGTGATGTTTAGGTGTTAATATATTCGAATGTATATTTACTGAAGGGAGTAACAAGTATACTAGCCCGGACAACAGTTCTGATTTTAGGTGTACATAAACAGTAGGAGTCCGGTCTCTTAGACGCTCTGAATATTATGTTACCCTCGTTACGTTACAGAAGAGCGGGCTAGCCTACACCTCCTACTTTGCAATCCAGTTTCCATTCTAACCAGTAACTACTTAAACATCCGGACACTAATCGTTTCCACACACACACACACATGTCACGAGAGAAGTAACAGTACCTCTTACCCATTATCTAGTTGAATCACTCTGAGATTTGCCCGTAAAAAGTGCTCTAAAGCTCTTGCAGAGGCAGCAGTTCCTACTTTTATTTTATCTCCGTTTAACGTGACGACTGCAGCATTTGATGACTTCGATCCATCGATATAGTGCACAGTACATGTGTCGTCCGGCCGGCGGGTGTGATGGAGTGTGTCCGGAGCTCTTCCTGCTCCCTCCCTCCAGCAGGGGTATTTAAAAAATAAAAACGAAACCTCACGCGGCGGTTTGCATTGTGGTAGGCAGCGCATTAAAAACCTCTTCATCAATGTTCATTAAAAGAGAATAAAAACAGCTTTTGGATTATGACCTGTAAAAATTTGATTACACTAAATACCAGATTACAACGTTCAATCAACTTGTATTGGGTTGTTCAGAATCGGTGTGAGGCTCATCGTCATATTAAAACAAGTGGCAGGATTATAATTTTATAAAAGAATTGAATTATAAGCATATTGATGTTTGTAACATGACTGGTAAAATAATCCTGTCTTCGTCAGTCGAAATTACTATATATAAAGTAATAGGAAATTCTAAATGGACTATTAATATATGAATTAAGGTTACACTTTCCATTTTTATGCGGCATTCCAATGGAATCAACACAGGTATTGTATTTCCTTATAAATCATATTGAGTTCAGTTGCAGCTCGGAGTTTTACTTTGACGTCAATGGATCTGCGCACTCTTGAGAAAGCTACGTATAACTGTCTAAAACGAATCACCATCAAAAGCGTCATATTCCTTCACGACATATGAGAACTGCAGAGAAGTTTTGAATTTAATTTAGGCTTTTGGCACGCATTCTATTGATCACCTCCCATTTCCTGCGGACCAATATTCTGATGGTAAAAATATTTTATACGAACGAGTTTCGAACCTTATAACCACGGTGTCAGACCATAAGGATTTGACGTGTTAACAAACACGCCCACCATGTGGGCTTCGCTAAGTAGTGTTTATCGATAATGATAAAGCCCAGAATAATAATACCAATATAAATGGTCCGTTATTGGACATTATCAATTTTCCAGCTAACTCATTCCCGGTTGCCAGCGTTTCACCCCAGTGTGCTAAGTTGGGCTATCAGTTGGTAAATAGCACACCTACCAAGACGCATGGCTAGCGCATACCGTGGAGGCCTTTTTCCTAAGTTTTCATCCCCCCCCCCCTGAAGAAGAGGGGCGAGCCACCTTGAAAATTACGCCTTTACCCTGGCCAGGAGTTTCGGCTGGTTTGGAAGGAGCAAGCGCAGTAGGTAGATGAGAAGTTGAAGTGAGGAAAAGGGAGGTGCATGTTGACGTTTTTAATATATGACTTAAGAGAGACATGACGGAAATGAAGGAAGAGAAGTTTTAGGCAAGGGGGTGAGGAAGGAATTGAAGAGCAAGGGGTTGAGGGGGTAGAACAGAAGGAGGGACTGGCCGCGTGCGACGGTAGGTGGTGTTGGATGGATAGTGAGATGGTTGAGGTGGGTAACGAGAAGGCTCCACAATGTATCGATGACGGTAGATGTTGACCCTGGTGACAATGAGGTTGTGAACGTCGTCTGCAGTCGGTAGAAGTAGGCGTACCATATACGTCGGGCCTGAACTTGTCTGAATTCTAAACGCACGGGCAGGAACTCCAGCGGCGTGAAGTTCACTGAGTATGTCCTGGGTGGAGATCGAAGGGTCGATGCCACGGTTCACACAGGTGGGTAGACCGTCTTGAGCTGCGAGGGCGGCGTTTCCTTGAAGCGATGATGGAGGCGACGGCGGCGTTGAGGCGGTGGATGCCAAAGGGGTTGTCAGGGAGTAGAAAGGGATCAACTGTTGCGGGAAGTGTAGAAATGGGAAGGGAGGAGGGCGTAATTGGCGATGGATGGCAAGTCGTGACAAAGGTGACAGGTATGTGAGAGGAGGAATAAGCTATCTTGGTAGAGGTCGTGGTGGTGATAGTTATCGTAGGGGAAAGAGAGGAGGAGTGAGATGTAGGTTGTTGCTGGGTCGTGGTCGGCGGCGTGGTTACTACGGGGAGGCGAGTGTGGTCGGTGGAGAGTTGAGCAGGTATGGGTTGAAGACTGGGTTCCAAGATGTAGTAGCGATCATGAATGTTTATAGTGTTCTAATTTACATTGTATTTGCTGTGTATTTGACAGACTGAAAAGCCTTTGTTACATTTAATCGATCATGAATGGACACGCCGAAGTCGATGAGGTGCTTCTGGTCGTCCAACGTGGGTAAGTAGAGAAGAATCTGCGTGGATGTTAAGCCATCCAATAGCCGGTAGGCATCATGGAGTCCGAAGCCGGCGGAACGGATTGCGATACAGATGTCGTCTTCTGATATGGCTGGAGCAATCTCTGGGATGGCACGGGTGAACATAGTGATGGGAAGGCCGACTGGCAACCAGGCGTCAGCCTATATGTTTTTTATTGCGCGGAGAGGTAGGTAAATAAAGTTGATAGCCATCCGGCCGAGCAAAAAGACGGAGAGATGCGTGGACGTAGAACAGTGTCCGCTTTAGAGAGGTAGTTGTGTCCCCCTGTGTCCATCGCCCCGTGGAGGCCACTGAGTAGGCTACTTGGAGCCACCATCAGTGCCACTGCCCTATGAGAGACTTTGTCTCATTACCAAAAATTGATGCCTGCCTGGCCATGAAATGATATAGATGTTGATTCGCTTACCCCATGGCACTACAGCTCCTGAAGGGCCTTGGCCTACCAAGCGACCGCTGCTCATCCCGAAGGTCTGCAGATTACGAGGTGTCGTGTCGTCAGCACGACGAATCCTCTTGGCCGTTATTCTTGGCTTTCTATACCGGGGCCGCTATCTCACCGTCAGATAGCTCCTGAATTCTAATCACGTAGGCTGAGTGGACCTCGTACCAGCCCTCAGGTCCAGGTAAAAATCCCTGACCTGGCCGGGAATCGAACCCGGCGCCTCCGGGTAAGAGGCAGGCACGCTACCCCTACACCACGCGACCGGCGTTGATTCCCATAGGGAACCTTAAATACCTGTCCCGAATGAGCAAATTTATAACACTAGTATAAATGGACGGTTATTGGACATTATAAATTTTCCAGTTAACTCATTCCCGGTTGCAAGCGTTTCGCCCCAGTGTGCTAAGTTGGGCTCATCAGTTGATACTTAACACACCCACCAAGACACATGGCTAGTGCATACCGTGGAGGCCACTGAGTAGGCTACTTGGAGCCACCATTTATATTATTATTATAAATTTGCTCATTCGGGACAGGTATTTCAGGTTCCCTATGGGAATCAGCATCTATATCGATGCCTAGAAAAACACATTTCACTGAACAGTTCCAGTATTATGGTCATCATCGCATTGTTCTTGTACAACATAACTGGTAGGTAGCAGTTTAAGTCTCTTATATATCTGTGGAATGCAACAGAAGCCAGGATGTGTGCAGTTCGACCTCATGCCAATTGATATAGCTGTGTACCTACGTCATAATGGCGAATGTGTGAGGATGGTTTCGCTGACAAAAAACGTATTTGTCTTTCAAAAAGTACATAAGTCGCGGTCATGAGAGATTCGCCGTATTTTTCTTGTTAACAAGACACAATAATCTATAATTGGTGCCAATTTTAGATGTTTAAACCTTCCCTTTTTTTTCGGTACCGCTGTGAATGGCAGACATAATTAGGGATTTTGTATATTAGATTTTAAATGGTCTTCGTGAGTGTAGAATAAATAGAAGCTTTTGGGGGGAGAAGGTCCAAATAAATAAAAATAATCGCGCTCATACACGTTCTCCGCTAAACTGGAAAACATAGAGTCATGGATTTGTACTGGTCATCTTCCCCAGTCGTATCTGCCGACCCAGAGTCTGAAGCTCCAGGACACTGCCCTTGAGACGCTAGAGGTGGGATCCCTCGCTGAGTCCGAGGGAAAAAAACCGACGCTGGATGGTAGACAGATAAAGAAGAAGATTACTAGGGAGTGAGTACGAATTCTACGATTGCTCCCCTCTTAGTAGCCTCTTACGACATGCAGGAGTTCCGATAAATAGAAAGAAAAATAAGTTTATCCACAAAAGAATGGTAAGGCGTATGAATTGTGATAAAATGTAGGACATTCTAGATCTCGTACGTATATTACTAGTCTAATTACCATTAGCCAGAGTTGTGGTGTAGAGGTAGCGTACCTGTTTTCATTCCAAGGCCCTGGGTTTGTTTTCCGGCCAGTCCAAGCATTTTAATTCTGGACTGAGGAGTAGAATCCGTCTCTGTGGTGTAGTGGTTAGTGTGATTAGCTGCAACCCCTGGAGGCCCGAGTTCGATTCCTGGCTCTGCCACAAAATTTGAAAAGTGATACGATGGCTGCAACGGGGTCCATTCAGCCTCGGGAGGTCAACTGAGGAGAGTAATGGTCGATTCTCACCTCAGTCATCCTGGAAGTGTTTTTGCGTGATTTCCCACTTCTCCTCCAGGCAAATGCCGGGATGCTACCTAATTTAACGCCACGGCCGCTTGCTTTCCTCTTCCATGTCTATCCCTTCCAAAATTCCCATCTCCTCACAAGGCCCCTGTTCAACATAGCAGGTGAGGATGCCTGGGCGGTGTACTGGCCTCCTCCGCAGTTTTATCCTCCGACCCAAAGTCTCACGCTCCATAAGACTGACCTTGAGGTGGTAGAGGTGGGATACCTCGCCGAGTCCGAGGGAAAAACCAACCCTGGATGGTAAACAGATTAAGAAAGAAAGAAAGAAAGAACATTAATACTTGAAAAAATAATAATCTTGTAACTAACTCTTACATATATTACAGTAGTAGTATTTATATTACCATATTAATACTTACAATAAACTTAAATTTTAACTATCTCCTTCGCACAATAAATATACGATTGCACTGTCAATATATCCAAACACCAAGAAGGGGTCGTGTTAAATTAACGAACTTTGGTAGCCGTGTTTATACTTCTGAAAGATCACGTTAATTCTAATCTACCGAGAAAAGCATCAGTTTGTCGTTAGCAGCGACCCTATGACGTTGCACATCAGGTTTGCTTTAAATACGGGCTGTACTGTGCGCGAGTGTTAGTTACCTGTAAGATTAGATGGAGTGACTTTGAGTGGGTCAAGCATGCCTTTACGACAACGAAGAGGCCAGTATCAAGAGCTCACTGCGGTTGAATGAGGCCTTATAACAGGGCTTGTGAAGGTAGATTTTCCTCCCGCGCTATTGCAAAACGACTTGGCAGAAATTTCTCTACTGTGCATGCGTGCTGGAAGTAGTGCTCACAAGAACACCGGGCTCCGGACGTCTCCGTGGCACCACCGAGAGGGAGGATCGCCGTATTCGGCGTGTGGCTGTGGCGCACCTGACTGCGTCTGCACAAGCAGTTCGAACGTCAGTTGGCACTACCGTGACGCAACGAACTGTTCGAAATCGGTTATATGAAGGACAGCTCCGAGCCCGACGCTCTGCAGCGTGCATTCCACTTACCCAAAACCACAAGCCGTTTTCGACTTCAGTTGTGTCAAGCAAGAGTTCGTTGGAGGATGGAGTGGATGTATGGATGAATTTTCCGATGAAAGCCAGTTCTGCCTTCGTGCCGTGATGGCCGTGTGTTGGTTAGAAGGAGGCCATGTGAGCGCATGCATTCCACCTTTCCGCGGCGTCGACACGCTGGACCTACACCGGGAGTTCTGGTCTGGGGAGCAATTTCCTATGACAGCATGGATATCCCATGCACCCTTACTCAAGATGTGTACATCCGTCTGGTGATTCGATCTGTTGTGCTGCCATTCATGAAGAGTATTCCCGGGGGTGTTTTCCAACAGGACTCCGTGCCACTGCTATAACCCAACGTACCCTACAGAGTGTCGACATGTTGTCTTGGCCTGCTCGATCCCTCGATCTGTCCCCAATCGAGAACGTATGGGGCATCATTGGACGACAACTCCAGCGTCACCTACAACCGGCAGTATTGACCAACCAAGTGCAACAGGCATGGGACTCCATCCGACAAGCTGACACAATGCATGCACCTATGCATGTTTGCATTCAACATTTAAGATATTACGCCGGTTATTAATGGACAAGCATGGCACATTTACATCGGATTTTCTGTAAGCTGTTTCTTTAATCAATTTAATATGATACCTCTACCATTATATTGTAAACATTTCCATATTCATTATTTCATGGTGTTTGGATAACATTTCTGTCAGTGTATAGTACATAACAAAATCACAGCAACCTCAACAGAGTCGAGTCAGGATATCAGTAAAATATTACGTAATGTGAAACCTTGTGTGTGGTAATTTAGAACGTTAATTATAAAATATATTTAAAAATTATGCCTCAAGTACGAGTATGGTTATGATCAACAGCACATGGTGGAACATCGAATATAAACTGAATATGATGAGATGTTATTTTCATTTAGTTATTTCTTCAATAACACTTCTATTATCCATGACAAAGGATTTATGACGCTTCAGACTCATTTTCTGGCTTACTGAAGCATTTTGTAAAGAACCTGAAGGGACATTAAATAATTTTGGAATGAAGTAGAAGAAATTGCGATTTGATATGTTAAGTTTGGGTTTGTATAACATACAGCATACTCCGGGTTGAATATTCATGTTTAATGTTCTCAATTATATTTTTGTTTTTTGTTAATTTATTTCTATATTTCAAGGGCATAGTGCTGATTTACATGAAATACATTTTCTGCAGCATATAATCTTTCTTTCTGGTACATTATTCGTACGATAAGGTTTAGAACAATCTGTATTTTATTGATTACATTTTTCTCAGGTAATTGAAACTTTCTAACTTCCTATGCTGGTCACTTTCCCCCAAACTCTCATAGGTCTCCCCTTCTTTCCAGTTGTGATCCCTATGTCGTCCTTTCGGCATTAAATTTCAATCCATATTATCACTGAGGATACCATCAGCTATTTTAGGACTAAGTTTGAAGATTCCAGAAAGCAGTACATCGCCGTCTATACGACAGTTTTAGCATGGACGAGAATTCACTGAAGTGCAACCACGAAGCCAGATATTGACAGTAATTTGATATAATCTACATAGGAAGAATAATTAACTTTAAAGATATTAATATCTGAATTTTCAGACACTCACTAATAAACTATTTATCGGTTATCGACATCACAATAGTATGGCGTGGAGTCTCGATAACGCGATCAATATATGCTCTCTGTCGAGGTAACGGCCCCATAAATCCAATGCAGGAGTTTCAGACTGACTGGGGCAGAGGAAAGACTGGGCGTCGTGCCATCTCGTAGAGTCATTGCTGCCAACTGTACCGAGTGAAAGTAAAGTACGTCGTAACTATGATTTAATGCGGTCTTAGTGCTCCTCCCCACAGTCGAACCAGTGTCAATGCGGCGTGCCTCGAACCTGAATAACGACAACAAATAGGAACGGGAGACTCTCTCGGGGTATTTCAGCTTCCTCAGACGGTTATTGTGCCTAATAAACAAATGACGCCATCACTTAAGTCCATCACCAACCAAATGCTAATATTAAGTTATTTATTTTGCTATTTAATTAGTTTATTATTATTATTATTATTATTATTATTATTATTATTATTATTATTATTATTATTATTATTATTATTATTATTATTATTATTATATTAGCTACATATTTTGAGAAATTGTTGAACTGTGAAAAACCTAAAAATAAATGGCCAAAAGAGGATCCAAAGCAACGGAATGAAAACTCAATACCCCCTGACGAAAAAGAACTCCGTGAAATAATTACAGACTTAAAGAACAACAAAGCTGTAGGGGAAGACTCTGTCACAGCAGAGATGCTGAAAAGTGGTGGAGAAATCGCAATAACAATTTTAAGGCGAGAAATGGAAAAGATATGGGAAATGGAGGTAATCCCTGAAGATTGGAAAAATGCTATCATTCATCCTCTACACAAAAAAGGTGATAGAGCAGATCCTAACAACTACCGCGGCATTTCCATCACATCTGTAACTTATAAGACACTCTCTAAAGCACTACAGAGGAGACTTGTGGAACAAGTGGATCATCAACTAGGCGAGTATCAAGCGGGATTTAGGAAGGGAAGATCGTGCGTTGAACAAATCTGGAGTCTGAAACGTGTACTAGAGAATCATCTCTCAAAGGATCTGGTAGTCGTTTTTGTAGACTTTAAAAAGGCGTATGATTCAGTCGACAGGGAAGTGCTATTCAATATATTAGTGGAATTTGGAATTGACGCCAAAACAACAGCAATTATTAAGCAGACTTTAACTGGGACACATTCGAAAGTTAAGTTCATGGGAGAGAACTCCAAGCAGTTTGAAATTAAAACAGGAGTCAGGCAGGGTGATGGATTGTCACCAATTCTTTTCAACTGTGTGTTGGAGAAGATTATCCGGGAGTGGGAAAAAGAACTGGACAGAAAAGGATTACTTAACCAAGTATAAATTGGAGGGTCAAAAAGTGGTGTCATGATTAATTGCCTTGCCTTTGCTGATGACGTTGCGCTGCTATCTAGGAATACTGACACAGCAATAGAACAGCTGAATGTACTAAAACTACAAGCAGAAAAAGCAGGACTACAGATTTCTTTCGAAAAAACTAAATATATAACAAACATCAAAACAGCCCCTCGGTACCTGAAGACAGAACACGGTAAAATAGAAAGAGTTGATAGCTTTAAATATTTGGGTGAAGTAGTGCAATTGAAAACAAATGAAAGAGAAGCAAACAACACCAGACGGGAGAAAATGGCTGCGGCTTTTCGTAGGACATATCCTATATACAAGAAGAAAACCATCTCCAGACGAGCTAAACTAAGGCACTACAATACAGTGATTAAAACGGAATGTCTGCACGCTAGTGAATGCCTCCAAATGACAGGAAAAGCGGGACTGAGAGAAGCTGAGAAATTTGAAAGAAAGATCCTTCGCAAAATAGTGGGTCCAAAGATTGTGGATGGACAGTATAGGCTGCGAGGAAGGGAAGAACTTTACCGAGACAATGAAAGGCTGAGTCCTTGAGAAAACGGAGACTTAAATTCTATGGGCATTTATTTAGAATGGATGAGAAGAGACTAACGAAAAGGATTTTCACAATACTAGACAGCAGACCTAAAGTGTCGGACAAATTGTTCAGGGAGGTAAGAAAGGATCTCAGACAGGTGGGACTAAATTCGGAAGACATCTCAAACCGAACAAAGTTTAGGTCAGTGATCGACAGATTTCAGGGATTCCATGACGAACCACAACTTAACCGTGGGTGGACGGACGAAAGAAGACAGGCTGCCAGAGAGAGGATGCTGAAGTTCTGGGCTGTGAGGAAGGCTTCCAGAAACATGTAACTGTTATCTAACGTGGTCTCTAATGGCCGTAAAGGAATATATATTATTATTATTATTATTATTATTATTATTATTATTATTATTATTATTATTATTATTATTATTATTATTATTATTATTATTATAGCCTCCATGGCTCAGGCGGCCTCTCGCTTCTGGCTTCCGTGGTTCAAATCCCGGTCACTCCATGTGAGATGTGTGCTGGACAAAGCGGAGGCGAGACAGGTTCTTCTCCGTGTATTCCGGTTTTCCCTGTCCGATTTCATTCCAGCAACACTCTCCAGTATCATTTCATTTCATTAATCATTCATTAAATCATTGCCCAGAGGAGTGCGACAGGCTTCGGCAGCCGGCACAGTTCCTATCCTCGCCGCTAGATGGGGCTTCATTCATTCCATTCCTGACCCGGTCTAATGACTGGAAACAGGCTGTGGATTTTCATTATTATTATTATTATTATTATTATTATTATTATTATTATTATTATTATTATTATTATTATTATTATTATTAAGACAATGGTTGAACTTGAATGTTACATGATTATTCGATTCCGTCTTTCTTTTTTTTTCCTTTTCACTTCCCAAAATCTCTTCATTCTTTGACTGTGTTCTTATTTCCTTTGTTCAGTGCGTAATTTTCCTGTTTCTTTACTCTCTTTTACTTTAAATTTCGCATTCATGATTTTATTTCTGATTATGATTCTTTCGTTCATCATTGTCTTGTCGATACCTGCTTGTTGTAGATCATCTTCTATTTCTTTCAGCCAATTGTTTTCTGTATTGTACTGTTAGCAACATCAAAGTCCGGCTCCATGGCTAAATGGTTAGCGTGCTGGCCTTTGGTCACAGGGGTCCCGGGTTCGATTGCCGGCAGGGTCGCGAACTTTAACCATCATTGGTTAATTTTGCTGGCATGGGGCCTGGGTATATGTGTCGTCTTCATCGTCATTTCATCATCATCATGACGCGCTGGTCGCCTACGGAAGTCAAAGCAAAAGACCTGCACCTGGCGAGCCGAACATGTCTTCGGACACTCCCGGCACTAAAAACCATGCGCCATTTCATTTCAGCTACATCAAAAATCCTCTTTGTGAGTTTGCTGTTGTCCATTCTATGTAGGTGCCCATACAACGTTAGTGGACGTTTTCTGATCATTTTTGTGAGTTTGCCTGTGTATTCGTATATTTATTTATTTATTTATTTATTTATTTATTTATTTATTTATTTATTTATTTATTTATTTATTTATTTATTTATTTATTTAATAGAGCATTAAAGGAACGCCGTCAAGGCAGCGATGGAAGGACAGGATTGGAACGGGCCCAATGAAGAAAGGTCTTAAGGAAGTCTATTATTTGCAGACCCGTGATATGGGATATTCCGAGTGAGTTAGACGCTCGGTCAGGGCTTGCGATCTCCACTGTCGGCAGGAGGAGGAGATGAGGAACAAGAAGAAGTATAAGAATAAGAAATACAAAAGAAAAATGAAGAATTAGCAGGAGTTGGAGATGAATAAGAGGTGGGACAAGAGGAGAAAATATCAAAAAACTAGCAGAAGAAAAAAATGAGGACGAGAAGAAGAACAAGGCGAAGAAAAAGCAGGGGAGGGGAATAAAAAGAAAGACGACGAGAAAAAGAAGAAGAAGCTTAAGAAGAAATAGGAGGAAAAGAAGAAAGATAAGGAGAAGCAAAACAGGAGAAAACTGGAGAAGAGACGAAAATAATAACAACAAGAAGAAAAAGAGGATCAAGAAAGGGGAAGGATAATAAGAACTACAGGGAGAAGAAAAACGATAGGACACAGAAAAAACAAAGAACAGGGGGGGGGGAAATAAAGAGGAGAAAAACAAGAACGAGACGAAGAAGAAGAGATAAAAGTAATAACAAGAAGGAGAAGGAGGAGGAAAGCTACGAAAGAAAAGAACAAGAAAGACAAGAAGGAAGAGGATCAGGAAAGCTATGAGGAGAAAAAAGAAGGAGAAGAAGGGTGAGGGGAAGAAGAAGAAGAAGAAGAAAAGTTGGAAGGCCGAATGCCCTTCTTGACGCCAAGTTATTTTTGATATGAAAATCTCATCCCTGAATCGAGTGGAATTCGATCCTCAGCCTTCCGTTTGGGAAGTCAGTAAGTAAGCCACTGAACTAAGGTATGAGACAACATTATGAATGCAACTTTTCCAGTGTGAACCTTTCTTCACTCGTGTCATTTAAACACTGGGTTAATGCCTCGTGCTGAAATGCTTCCTATCATGCAAAAAATTATCCACTTAACGCATAAGTTACATAAATAACTATTTTCAAATTAAGGGACAGGTACCACAATCTCTAACGAGTACCATGAGGGTTTTGCGAATTTTCCTCTCAAACCCTGTGCATATTATTCTCCTTACTGAGATGTATATGATATTTAGTTATGTACCATCGTTTTGTATACATTCCTGATTCCTACGATAATTTAATTGTACGCAGATGTGTGAGTAAATGTCCACCTTCTCCTCGCGGTTGTAATTCAGACTTGAAAATAGACACGAGAGAAGCCAGTGACATTTTTGTACCGGTGCCAAATAATTTGCAGCCGCGAGTGGAATGAGGCAGAATGTTACAGCATCATAAGCTGTTACGAAAAGGCTAAAATGCGTTCTACTTTAATAGCGCGGGCCATAAATAAACACTGAGATCATCATTCAGCAACAGCGCTGTGAAGTTTTCAATTTGTAAATACTGAGATCCAGTCTGCTACAAACTGGGTGAGTATGAAGTCACGCGATGCAGGAAATACAACGTTAGGAAATTTCTGCTTGCGTTGTAAATTAACCAATGATACAGGGTGGGGCAGAGCAATTTTCTCAGTTAGAAATTCAACTTAAAAAAGAAGCAATGCGATATATATTTCATTCTTTAAAATATCTTCAAGTACAACCTTTACATTGTATGTTTACACAGTTTTAAAGATGATGTCAGGCAGAAGGCGGCCATTATTCTCAATACACTGCATTAATCGAACTCGGAAGTTTCGTTCAATTCCTTCCAGTATATCGATAGGTATGTTGACGATAGCTTGACGAATGTTGTTCTTCAGGTCAAGGTCTGAGGATGATCGCTGTAAACAACTGAGGTTAGAAAGCCCAATAAAGTATAGTCGCAGGGTATAAATCAGGCGATCGTGGAGGCCAGTACAGATTCCCCTCAAGCAGATGAGGCGTACTGGGAAGTGTTGCTGCAAAACAGTGACTGGCACACGCGCTGTGTGTGCCGTGGCAACGTCCTGCTGGGACCATACATCTAGCACACCCATCTCGTTGAGGGATGGCAGGAAAAACTCCTGAACCATGTGGACATAACGGGCATCAGTCACCGACACTGCCCGTTTGTCTTATTCAAAAAACTATGGACCAATTATTCCAACTCGCGATAGTGCACACCAAAGAGTTACACGTTGTGAATATAGGGGACGCTGATGAAGTAGTCACAGGGCTCCAATAAGTGCATGTTATGTTTATTTACAGATCCAGAAAAATGGAAATGCGCCTCATCTCTGAAGAAACCACGTGTGTCGTGAGGCATGCCAAGAAACACCTCACATTATTTTCTCGAGTAACAAAATACCTGTTCGTGGAAACGCAGGCTTACTTTTTATTCACATCACCAGGTTCCTTGAAGTTGTTTACCAATGAAACAATCGACTACCGACCAGTAACACAACTAGCTACGAAATGCACGTTGCGTGGCGATGATTGAGAGACTGTGAACGCCCACTCCATCTTCGCCCACCCCATGTTGCTCACTAAACGAAGCAGTGCGACAACTTTAATCACTGCCCTTTAGGATGTGCCTAGGTTACTCCCGCGCTCCTCGGAGCAACCATCACTTCAGAGTACCGAATTCAAATATGCAAGTTCATTTGCAACACCCGGTATTAAAACCAAGGGACACGCTAAATATAGAATGAAAGGATTTTCTTGAACAGAAACATTTGCTTACCTCTACAGCATGGATGTTTATTCATTAACAGGATAGAATGCAAACTTACTAAAGCGAGTAACAAGTATAGTCTAGCCCGGACAATAGTTCTGCTATGAGATTTGCATAAGCATTAGGGGCCCGGCCTCTTAGACTGCTAAGGGTTATGTAACCCTCGTTATATTATGACAAAGCCCTGATATGATTATATAAACATTACGGGCTCGGCCTCTTAGACCGCCTGAAACTTATGTTACCCTCGATGCATTACAGAGGAGCAGGCTAGCTAGCCTAAACATCCGGATTGTACTCATCGCATTCACAGGCACAAAAATAGAAGTGAAACATGGGTAATAGATGGTTCATAAAAAATGGAAATAGAATATTTTGACATGAGGTATTATGGGAAAATCTTTGAATGTGAGGGGAAAGTGTACATCAAAGTGCCAATGAAATTATATTAAATGAATATTTACATCGAGGCTTTCACCGCCTATATCAGTAGATGTGATAACCCAGATTTAGGACTTTCATCGTGTCAGTAAAGAAGGATATATTTTTTTACATTTCGCGGACACTTTGCACCAAGTTTCGGCGAAGTCTCCGCAAAACGCGAAGAATATCTCCTTGTAAGTTGAAAAAATGGGACTAATAAATGACAGTGTCATGCAACAAGGCAACGACCCTAAACATACCGTTGCAATAATGAGAAAATGGCTGATTTAAAATGTTCGCAAGCAATTTCATTTACCTCCCGACTACCGACAGTTACCCTACTGAACACCTTTGGGAAGAGCTCCTTACACCAATAAGAAGGGCGATTTGAAACTTGCGATAAGAACAGAATAGAACAAACTTTCACCAGAAGTCACCAAACATCCAGTGGAATCGATACCCCTGTGTTTGGAGGAAGGAGCAGGTGCAAAAAGTGGACATACCATGTTTTATTTGCTATTTGCCTTACGTCGCACCGTCACAGGCAGGTCGTATGGCAACGATGAGATAAGAAAGGGCTAGGAGTGGGAAGGAAGCGACCTGGCTTCAATTAAGGTACAGCCCCAGCATTTTCCTGGTGTGAAAATGGGGAACTACAGAAAACCTTGTTCAGGGTTGCCGACAGCGGTGTTCGAACCCACTATCTCCCGGATGCAAACTCACAGCTGGGCACCCCTAACTATACGGCCAACTCACCTGGCAAATGAAATGTACTGAACCTAATATGAGAATGAAAAAAATTATGAGCGTATGTTCACTTTTGTTCCGGAACGTTCGTTTTCGTTTCAGAAATCAACGATATGTGGTGTTTAGTTCTACACTGAGTTATTAATGCCATAAAGTATTTCCAGTAAATCCAGATAAGTAAAAGTTTCTGCTTTGATTACAGTTAACATGAATTGTTGAAGCGCATGTAAACTTTGGTTCCCGACTGTATATGAAACTCTGAAGCCCATAAAATTACATATTTTCAATTCTCTTACAGGATAATCTGTGACAGTGTTTAGCCTATATGTCTATCAACTTTCAGATTGATAGCTCATGTAGTTCAAGATAAAAGGTACAATTGTCGTGGACAAAGGGAGTCCAGGAAATGGCAATTACATTTCACAACCTCGCACTGTATCTCTCAAAGCAAACTTTCCGCGGTAAACGCCATGCTTCACAGCCTTCTTCAATACTGCTGAGAGTGATGCCGTCAACTTCCTGACTAAACAGCCGTAAAATGTTCAGAGAAGATAAAAAAAACGACAGTGCATAAAAAAGGGGGCGAGCATTGTGTTAGGATGTTATATTTTAAAGTGCACTTAGGTACTGAATTAAACTAAATCCTTTCTAGACTAGATTCCCAACAGAATAAGCTAGCAATTTCAGCAAAAATCAAATAGTTTTAAAGAAGTTTATACGTGTCTCTCATTAAAATGCACACATTAATGAGCAGAAAATATTATACCAGACGGCTTATTTTTCACTCTCTGAGACCACGAGAATCTGTAAGGATATTGAGACCGCACCTTGAGTGTCGTTCTGCACAATTAGTTCTTGTACTTTAAAAATTCGAGTTTCCCTCAATATGAGCTAGCGAAATATGTACCTCCTACATATTTTTTTTTCTAATTGAACACCTGTAAGGCAATGGAGGGGTTCACCTGTTGAGTCTACCCGGTCGTAAACTCTTACTTGAGTCTAGTCTTGTGTAAACGGTAAGTTTGGTGGCTATCGGCATTTCCTTGGAGCGCTGTGGGAGGGCTATAAATAATGTTGCAAGCTCTCAGCCTATACATCGCAATTTGCTAAGGGAGGAGAAAATTTTGGAGCTTATTTCTAGTTTGTAAACCAGTGAACAGCAATGTGTCGAAGAAGTGAGAAACATGTAGAGATACGGGCGAAGAATATGACTTATTTATCTCTTTGAATATGTTTTCCTTGCGTGTATGTCATTAGGCTGAGAAAGCTTTGATGCAGATCTCACCCTAACCTCTTCACAACTATGTAACTGTTGCATCCCGCACCTATTTTAATTCCTTTGTAATTTTCATTTCAAAGCCTCTTTCTCTATTCCTCCCCAAGAATAAGAAAAAACAAATGAAGGTGTGTCCTATAATGTTATCACTAGAGCCCGGATTAGGTTAGAATGCAAACTTACTGAAGTGAGTAGCATGCATAGTCTACTACCTCTTCTGACGCCTCGTTGATATATGAAAAGTCCCCTATGTTTCATGTACAAAAGGAACTGAGGGAGTATACACAAGCTATATGGAACAACCAATGGATCACCAGCACTAATGGCCGGCTAACAAGGGAGTTGTTCTTTACAAATATTCAAGACAGACTACAAAGTAGGTTTTTGCAACATGAACATATTATAACTCAGTTTTTGACAGGACATGGAAAGTTTGGATCATACTTCGAAAGGTTTGGAATCAGTATTCAGAAGCCCTACAGCTGTACCTGTGAAATGCAACAAACTGTTCCTCATCTTTTATTTGAGTGTCCGATTTTTAACAGAAGTAGATATGAATTATTAATGAATTTAAACATGTGTAATATAGAATACCAAGCAACTCTCACTACGGTATTTCAGAGCAGATGCTGTTATAAAGTGTTTGTTAAATTCCTCCATCTCATTTATAAGTCATCTCTATTATAATTCAATTGCCACGCATTAACTTAGTCTCACTATCTATAGCCCTAATATACTACTTGTAAAATAGGGTTTGTAGTGGGAAATTCAGTGATAATAATACCTTCACAACGATTGTGCTATGGGGTTTGCATAAGCATTAGGAGTACAGCCCATCAGAACCCCTATAATTTATGCTACTCTTACTACATTATGGAAAAGCGGGTGGCCGACACTTCCTACCAACCAAATTAGTTTGCAATCTAACCTGTTAATACATAAAAATCCGGGCTTCAGTTAGCACTTATTGGATCAATTTCGCCAAATCAGTCTTCTCTCACCTACTTGATTCAATTATACCGACAGTTCAATGAGTATCTGCAATTAAATTTTATTATGTATTATCGAATTAGTACACACTTTTTATTGATATAATTTTTCAACATAGTCACCTGCTTTTCAGTGCATATGGTCCATCGTTTCACAAGGTTTCTAATACCCTCTGCAATTAAAAGTTTCTGGTTGCGCAACAAGCCACGTATATACCGCTTCCTTCACGTGTTGTTCACAGCCAATGTGCATATGGTTTGCCAAGTCATCAACAGTCACTCGTATGCTATTTAGGATCATATCACGCACATGTTCAATATTCGCATGAGGCACCCGGATCTTTCCTCATCCTTCACGAAAGTTTCTGAAAGTCTTCTATGAATTTCCGCTCCTGGTGTACCCTCAGACCACAATGCTGTTCTTCCTTGGTGCAAACAGAGAGTGGCACGGCAATTTTTACTGATCTGATAACGCTGAAACCTACCACAGATGTAGACAATGGTGCCATCTAGAGGCTCTTGAGCACACAACGGCATAGAGCCGACCTAAAGGCAATTAGAGCAGAATTTCAGACACTTATTGTAACGTCGCCAAAATGTTACTACGCGCAGGCTAACTTTAACACCAGAAGATTAGTGGTGTTTTTAAAAGTAGATCGCAATAAGTTCGAATTCAAGAGGACAAATTGGAGCAGATATTCGTTTATAGGAAGAGGAGTTAGCGGTTGGAATAATTTATCAAGGGAGGCATCTAGGCGCTGTATGACTATCCTTTGTTTGTTCTGCTTAGAAGACGTGTCAGCGCGTTACACAAGGCTGCCAGTTTACGAAAACTATCAACAACAGGCAACACCATTTATATATATTGTGCATGTGGCAAACAATGGGAGTGTAGCATTCCTTAGGGCGACGGCAGCGCGTCCTATGTTCGAGAGTGGCGAAAACATGAAACTATTTGTCTGAATAGGCAGGGTGTCTAAATCGTCCTTAATTTACGAGGGTTGGTAACGGAATGTCTTCATGATGATTTTTGGGAATGAGGCAATTTCCCATTATGTCAGCCAATGGCAATGGTAGTAGCTGTTCAGCTAATGGGGTACATTTGATTAGGTTATAATATAAAAAGTACTTCTGGAGAAGGGCTCGTAGGTCTCTGGCTACCGCAATGAACACACCAGTCCTCTAAAAGCAATTCCAGGTAATATATGCTCATGTAATCTTCCTTGGACAGAATAGAAGAATTCTATCACATCAACTTCACTTCCTTGATTGCCAAAAATGTCACTACTTTTTGCTGACAAAGAGTCGTTCTCTAACATAATTCTGTCATTTTCATCAATGTTTTGGCTCGTATTTCTTTTCTATTCAGCGAACAACTTGACCCCCCCCCCCCATTATTCATTACGAAACACTGTACTTAAGGTTAGTCTCACACGCGCACACAGCCATAGAAATACAACGATATTGTTTAGTCGGTGTCGATGTATAACATCAACTCGAGGTATCATTTGAAAAGATGATTGTGACCAGATGTATTCTAGAAGCGATCGTGCATATCTAACAGCTCAACAAATGCGAATGGTGTTGTAAGTTCCTGGCATTTAACACTTCGTCGCACTTAATTTTAATTACTATTGCATTATATACCTCCGTTGTAGATGCAAATCCTGTGGATCACCACAAAAACACTATATATCTTTAGTTTATGAATGTAGGTTTTCGGGGTTCATTGTCACTTATTAAAATACATAAATATACAAATTAAATCCCCTTTATATGAACGAGTCTAACAAACAAGAAAAATGTTGTAAGAAAGTACCATACGCCAGTCTGCCAGAGCGGAACACCTGTACAGTACTCCCCCCCCCCCTCACCTCATGGCACTACAGCCCTTGAAGGGCCTTGGCCTACCAACGCGACCGCTGCTCAGACCGAAGCCCTGCAGATTACTAGGTGTCGTGTGGTCAGTACGACGAATCCTCTCGGCCGTTATTCCTGGCTTTCTAGACCGCGGCCGCCATCTCGCCGTCAGATAGCTGCTCAATTTTAATCACGTAGGCTGAGTGGACCTCCAACCAGCCCTCAGGTCCACGTAAAAATCCCTGACCTGGCCGGGAATCGAACCCGTGGCCTCCGGGTAAGAGGCAAGCACGCTACCACTACACCACGGGACCGGCACACTTGTACAGTACAGACCATCAAATCCTCTTTGACCAGGCGAGGGCCATCCCGGCTTTAAAAGACTTCAATGGAGGGAAGCCATAGAGATAGAGCTGTGCCCAAATAACTTTAACATGGTGGACGGCTTCAAGTTATCAAATACGCGGAGACCTGTACTGCAGAAATACATGCGTTAGACCACCATGGCACAGCACAGCGCGACGAGTCAGTAGAGGGCCGTGGATAATGTGCTCGTGACTTCCACGTTCTTTCAAGAATTGCAATGCTTACTGTTAGCTGCAGACATTCATAGGCTTTGTCCTGATGTAAGCCGAAGAAACTTGGCTGAAATATCGTCCTGTTTTTCGCAGTCGTTAATATAAAGTAGCTTTAATCAAGAAATAATATTTATTTTAATAAATTACATCTATAGGTTGAGTTGTTTCTGTGTACCTGCGAAGACGTTAGACAATACCATTCCATTTCTGAGAGACTTTATATGCATAATACGTGAAGAAAGAAAAAATCATCCTGCGTGGATTATTCCAGTCATTAACGAACCAGTTCGTTCATTGGCCATCTGACACATACGGCAGTTTAAGTTGAAGGGGAATGAAACATCAATCCACGTCATATTTCAATTGGAAATCATGTTTTGTATGTTTTTCAGAATACATATACTGTGCCCTAATGTACCGAAATGTGTTTAGGCAAACAGAACTGAGTTTCACAAAACGTGAAATGTATCAGAATAGGGGCCATATCCATGGGTTTGCAAAACTAGTCTCTAGAGGGTTAACCATTATTTCACCTACACTACAAATGCTATCCCTTACTACAAATCTAAATACGACCTCCAGAAAATTGTTATAATAGTGATAATGATGGGAACTCGTGGAACCGTACCTAGCCTCATTGCCGACACGTGGAAGTGTTTCTGACTTCCAATGAAGCTTATCCCCAAAATCGTGACTCTCGCCCTCCGAGGCTCCGTCAAGATCCTGAGACACCACCTCTAAAGTACTGATTATACGGTATACCATATCTCTATTATAATTGAGAGCTATATTCCATTAATAGAGATATACAGATATAAATCTCGGTAACAGAACCAGCTTTTGGGTGGTTAGGCCGTGTGCGGTTGCAGAGTTTCACCCAGACGTGCCATTTGGGCTCATCAGTTGGATTGGCACGTCCTTTCAAGACTTTGCTTAGCAGTGACAGACCAACTGTCTCCTTCTTCAAATGCTTTCATTCCCCACCCAAAGGGTAGGGCGGGCCCCTCTAGAGAGTAACGCTCTCTCTCGGGCCGGGTGATGCGTACAAAGAGTGAGGTGTGAAGAAGGAGAAATACGGGAAAACGAAGTAATTATGTCATGGGGGAGGAATAGTGGGATCTATTGGCTAAGGAGATGCGAAAATAAATCGTTGTGGAGAGGGAGCGAAGTGTTAGACGGGAGTGCCAGGGTGAAAGAATGGGTTGACGAGTTGTAGGGCTGCGGCGATGTGATTTAGGGAAGTTGTGAGGAGTCTATAGAGATCTGTATGTGGAGGTGGATGGAAGAAGAAACGAGTTACGGTAAGGGGTCGGAGTATGTAGTGGCAAGGTTGATAGGGAGGATGAGCTCCCCGGGTGCGATGATGTGTGACGACGGAGGGATGCCTGGGGAAAGGTCGAGGAGGGGAGCGAGAGAGTTCCATTGGATGATGACGTCAGTAGATTGAGACGTACTAGGGTGGTCGGTCCAGAAGAGTTCAGTATGCGGAACGCCCGCCGTCCTGGGACTCCTGTTGCTTCAAGTTCGTGGAGTGATCCCACTGTCTTAGCAGATACGGTTTGCTGACTTGCTAAAAGAGAAGTGAAGTCTCCGTTTTTTAAAACATGTACTCCCCATGGAGATACAAATCCAAAAAATGGCTTTCATGGCCGCAGATCTTAAAATCTCTGGAATAAAACCAGCTTTTGGGTGGTTAGACCGTGCACATACAATTTTATATATTTTATATTGTCTTAGTGGCAGCCTGTAAATAAAGAAGGCCGTTTCTAAATACATTTATATGTATATGCAAGTGACACCGGATCTTAGCCACAGGACCTCCAGCTTTATGTAGAATCTGAACCACCAAAACGTGACTTTCCATTTTAAAAATCCCGCATAAATTAGTCGGGATTCGAACCGCGGACATCTTAACGAGAAACTAGTCACTATACCAAATGACAATCACGCCCACGTGGCTATAATGACTAAAACCCGGAAGTTTAGCCGGTAACAGTTTGAAATGCAAACTAAGTAAAGCGAGTAACAGCTGTTATACTCCAGCCTGCGGATCGGTTATGTTGTAAGATTTGCATAAACGTTAGGAGGTACGATCTATTGGAACCCCTAGAATGTATGTTGCTCTCACTACATTGCGTAATAGCGTGTTAGTAGAATGAATAACAACAGACTGTCTAAGCAAATCTTCAACTTGGTAAACAGTTAAAAATCCAAGCCAACGTGGTTCACTGAAATTGAAAAGGATATGAATAACGCTGGAATTAAAATAGATACGATAGAAAACAGAACACGTTTCAGAGAAGTAACACGAAACGCAGGATTTCAGGAGAGAAAGAAATTAACAACTGGAAGAAAATGAATCAAGAGGAAAAGAAACAACATTCTCATAAAATGAAGGAAGTTTGGAAACGAAGAAAGTTAAATGCAAATAAAAGTAAGCAAAGTTGATTTATCGGACCCTCAAAAGTGTTATTAGAAGAAGAAGAAGAAGAAGAAGAAGAAGAAGAAGAAGAAGATGATGATGATGATGATGATGATGATGATGAATTTACAAGGGTTTACAAAGCGCTTTATTAGTAGTAGTATAAGAAGGAGAAGCTCGGGACGGTTTAGAAGCAGAGAGACGCACACGTCTTGTGGCGTGCAGCCCACTCATTAGCAGGTATTTAGGACAGCAGATGCTTGACTCACGCATTCTCCTCATAGCGTGATGTAGAGGACAGGAGAGTTTAGAAGCTTGATATGTTACAATTAACGCTACGTCACACTTCAACATCGCACTGCGTGTGCTGAACCTAAAGCTCAGTATGATATTGTTTCCATTTATCTTTTACACGCTGCTCTGTGTCATCAAGGGGAATCTCATTAGAACTTCAGTACATGTCACGCAAGATTAGTACTGCGGTAGTACCATGGTTACCGCTTTCATCGGCAATATATACTCGCGGTATGACTGTCCTATGTTTATTTTTCTCGCAGACGACTTGCACGACTCGCCGATGCTGCCAACCACTGTACTTAGGAACTGAATGGTACTGAGCCCTGGACCACAATTACATTTGTTGAGCCCTGGACCACAATTACATTTGTTTTCACATAGGTTAGGTTAGGTTAGGTTAGGACTATGTTAATTTTATAGGCGGTTAGGTTAGGTTATTTATTTTTCTCGCAGACGACTCGCGGTTAGGTTAGGTTAGGTTAGGTTAGGTTAGGTTAGGTTAGGACTATGTTTAATTTTAACGCAGGTTAGGTTAGGTTAGGTTATTTATTTTTCTCGCAGACGACTCGCGGTTAGGTTAGGTTAGGTTAGGTTAGGACTATGTTAATTTTAACGCAGGTTAGGTTAGGTTAGGTTAGGACTATGTTTAATTTTAACGCAGGTTAGGTTATTTATTTTTCTCGCAGACGACTCGCGGTTAGGTTAGGTTAGGTTAGGTTAGGACTATGTTTAATTTTAACGCAGGTTAGGTTAAGTTAGGTTAGGTTAGGACTATGTTTAATTTTATCGGCGGTTAGGTTAGGTTAGGTTAGGTTATTTATTTTTCTCGCAGACGACTCGCGGTTAGGTTAGGTTAGGTTAGCTCAGGTTATTTATTTTTCTCGCAGACGACTCGCGGTTAGGTTAGGTTAGGTTAGGTTAGGACTATGTTTAATTTTAACGCAGGTTAGGTTAGGTTAGGTTAGGTTAGGACTATGTTTAATTTTATCGGCGGTTAGGTTAGGTTAGGTTAGGTTATTTATTTTTCTCGCAGACGACTCGCGGTTAGGTTAGGTTAGGTTAGGTTAGGACTATGTTTAATTTTAACGCAGGTTAGGTTAGGTTAGGTTAGGTTAGGACTATGTTTAATTTTATCGGCGGTTAGGTTAGGTTAGGTTAGGTTATTTATTTTTCTCGCAGACGACTCGCGGTTAGGTTAGGTTAGGTTAGCCCTGGACTATGTTTATTTTTCTCGCAGACGACTCGCACGACTTAGCCCTGGACCACAATGACGTTTCTTTTCACATTAATACACCACGGCATTCTATGCCGCTTACTGGTCACGAAATGATAGGATTGATAGAAGCAAAGCCTACTAATTCTTCGTACATAGCGCATCCAGTGCATCTGGCCATTGTTGATACAGAAAACATATCTAATTATATTGACATGGCATCGTGCGAAGGATGTGTTATTAATGTAACAAGTTTTTCAGCGAATTACAAGAACAACTTCAAGGATTTACTTCAATTCTATGTACGTCACAATTTGATTTCAAATAGCAGAGTATGTGAATGGTGTGGCCGTCACGTCAAATTATTAGTGAATGAGAAGTTCAATCGTGTTGTTTTATCGTGTCGTCGCCTAACCTCCACTACATTAAGGTTGGTTCCATTTACATACATTCTTCTTCTCTATTATACATTGTTTATCATTCAGGTTACATTTCCTTGTGATTTTTTCTTCCGGTGTGGGGAACGCTACGTACTACTAATAATTAGGCCTCTATTTCTTTTTTATATTCAATCACAAGTCGCGCGGATTTAAGCCTCTATTTCGTATTCATATTTAAGAATAACTAGCGCTATCTATGGTTTCAAGTGTTTAGAATCGTAATTACTGCAACGAAACGTCTCAACTATTTCATCACGTTGTTATACAATCGTGGCTGGCGTTGGCACGAATAGACTCTCCATGGCCTGAAGATTTGCCCTATGAAATGTCACTACCATAGTTCACCATACCAAGATATAGTTACTCTTATTTGTTTCATATGCTCATTCTTTGACATTGCCTCACACTTAGGTCTTTTCATCGCGTAAGTTGGTCATAACTTCTCTCTCTATTGAATTATGGGAACGAAATTTTATTGGACTAGCCTTCAACCAATGAGAGTGGCCATTCGCCCACCGTCAGCCATGATTAATGTAATACAAACTTGCGTGACAACATCTGAAGTTTTACCGGAATCTCTACAGTAACGGTTATCTCGTTCTTTGGGTCGTCTAAACCGCACGGAAGATATGTAGAGAAAGCTACATATATAATACGAGTTATGAAAGATCCGGCAAGTGAAATTTACTCAAATCATTCAACCGAATTATCGAGGCGCTGACATGGAAAAGGTAATAAGTCAAATGATACAGTAGATTAGTTCCTACGATTGGCGCAAAACGGAACATATGTTAAGTCCATAAGATTTTCCATACAGAAGTTATAAGGTCATCCAATAGGCCTGGTGGAATTAGGTATAACCTTTGCCATCTGCTCAAAGTCAACTGTTTATAGCTATTACAGTTCCTCGTAGTGATACTTCAGTTGCCATAATGCCTCCGAAACGTATTCCATTCAAAATGGTAAGTCATTATGGCCAGAATCTTGACATGCCGTTCATATTATTTTAGTTTAGTTTAGTGATGTTTTATTTCACCTGGCAGGATTAAGGCCTTCATGTCTTCTCTTCCATCTAATCAGGCACTGAAATATACATACCTTACTTGTATTACTTTACACTAATTACTTTAAATGCAGGTTACATTAATAATAATACAAGAAAAATGAGTGATGAGCTTAAATTAAATTAAATTAATTAGATATAATAAAAGGAAAACAATTCTTAAAACGAATATCCTACATGTAAAAAGAGGTCGTATATAAAATCTAATATCATTTGAAAAACAAAACGGTTAAGAATTTTTAACTAATCTTCTACCAGAGCATCCATGACAATAGAATTGCTGTTAGTAGCAGCATAAAGTTTACAGATAGTACTTACTAGTCCATAAAATGTCTCGAAAGTGCTTCCTTGAAAGCACGAATAGCGCTTAACCCTCTGATACTTTCAGGAAGGAGGTTCCACTCATGGTAGGCGATTATTGTGAATGATAATCGTAGGTGATAGTTCTATGGGTGGGTAAAACAAGGATGGAATGAGTAGTAGATCTGATGTAAAGACTGTGATAAGATGAGAGGTATTTGAAATATGAAGTTAGGTGAAATGGCTGTGAAGAATGAAGGATTTTATGGAGATGGCATAGGGCGACGGATTTCTCTTTTTTTTTTGCTAGCGGCTTTACGTCGCACTGACACAGATAGGTCTCATGGTGACGATTGTATCGGAAAGGCCTAGGAGTTGGAAGGAAGTGGCCGTGGCCTTAATTAAGGTACAGCTCCAGTAATTGCCTGATGTGAAAATGGGAAACCACGGGAAGCCATCATCGGGAATTCGAACCCACTATCTCCTGGATGTAAGCTCACAGCCCCTAACCGCACGGTCAACTCGCGATGGATTTCTAGTTGGGCCAAAGTTAGGTGGTTATATGAAGGAATTACATGTTCATAGCACCGTAGGTTACAGGCTTGTCACACACATGTACTTTTTCCACGTTGTAATGTGCTCAATAACTTGTACCTAGCGTCTCTGTAAATCACGTCACAATAGTCGAAATGATGAAAAAACGGAGCTTCTACCAATTTTTTTTAGTTTTGCAGGAAATAATTATTTATACCCGCACAGCATGTGCAATGCAGAGAATGTTTTCTGTATGCTTCCAGAAGGAGATGGGGAAATAATAAGAGAGGATAAACATTTTCAACCATTTCATGTAATCATGATGACGGCTGGGAATTTTTTTAACTTCAGCGTGGAAAGCAAGAGATATTTAAATACTCAACAACTTAAGATTAGAACTGTGAGCTCGATAAGAATTTCAAGAGGCGAACAGCTCTAAGGGAAGTCAAGGCAATGACTCAACGAGTTGGAACCGTGGTAGGAACACAATATCCTCAAAACAGTTCGGTTCTGTCACGCAACCAATAACATACATACTTTTAACCACTTGGAAGGAGGTTAACCATCAGCGAGAAAATATCATTTGTTTCTTGGTGAAATTTCCACTTGAAACGTACACACCAAATGACAAACTGATTAGACAGTGACTTTTCACAACGTATTTTATCGCACAATTTGTGCCTGAATCGTAATTATCATTAATTTGTGTGTTAAACTCATGGATGGTTTATTCCTTTATTGTATGTGATTTAATTTCAGTAACATCTGCTTCCGAATGTTGGAAAAACTATTTCTTCTCCTGTAAAATTCACTTTCTATAACTTACTATCTTTTGCATGTCAACGCCTCGATTGTTGTCTGGAGTAGACGATACTTACCATCCCCTCCCTATTCACCTCAGACTAGCTTATTCACATCTCAATTTCTTCCCATCGATTATAACATGTACAAGTATAATTTACTGAAAGGGAAGAGTTTCTGGAACTGATTCACTTGGGTACAAATGTAGGAAACACCTTGGTCTATGCCGACGACTTGGTTCTCATAGCAAACTCTGCTGAGAGCCCACAGTTTAGGACATAGAAACGAAGTGACCCGGATATGATATGAAAATAAATACTTTCGTGACCCAAATGATGTCAGATGGGACAAAACTTTGGAGGATTCAATCATCCATCCTCATTTCGACCCATTTTCCATCTCCCTTAAGGTCGGGGTACTGCTTACGGCACATCTCCACCTTCCTCTTCTTCCGCCGTTCCTCTTTGTTGAATTGATGCACATATATCTAGGGCTCCCTCTCACTCTCTTTCCCTCGAACTTCATCTCCATTATCTGTTTTGTTCCCCATCGATCCTCTTTGCATGTCAAATCCATCTTAGCTTATTCCTATCAATTCTCTAATTAAGTTTACAAAGACTACCCTCCATCGTACCACTAAATTTAACAAATCCTTTCCTTTACGTCCTTAATCTTCATCGTTTCATAAATAACACGATCTGGGGTACAGAAATGCCTGGGATCACGCACTTTTGTATCTATCAATCAATCAATCAATCAATCAATCAGAAATATGTATATTTCTTAGAAAATCGTTTTACTCGCCGTTTTTATTTTAAATTCTTAACGTTTTATTTTCTCACTTATTATACAATGCATATTTTAATTTTACTGGAGTTGATATCTTAATTCATTTTGTTCATGTTTAAGTTTAATGTTTAAATCAATATTTTAATATTATAATAATTTAATTAGTGTGTTCCTTCAGTGGCATTTATCAATAAATTAACTCAGTTCAGTTAAATGGAGGTTTTCTATCTCGAGTTACTTCCTAACATCTTCGTTTCTCACTCTGCCTTTCCTTGTTTTTCCTATCATACGTGTAGGTATTTCAATTCGCTCGCTTGAATTCTACTCTCCTCCCTACTTGTCATTTTCCATGTCTGTACCTCACAAGTCATTATGGGCGCATATTACATTTTGTACATTATCACTTTACACTTCCTTGGTACTTCCTCATTCCAGACAAGGTTTCCTACACTCTAGTAGAACGCATTGCCCTGTTGCGCCCTCTTACTAATCTCCAAGCCCAGCCATGTATTCTGTATTTAACATCAGTAGGAAATACAAAACTGGAACAGGTGGATCATTTTTATGACTTGGGAAGGTAGTGTAATAAATGAAATCGATCCAAGGTGTAACAAGTGTAATTCTGTGATCTCGCAGGTGAGATCGACGATTTTTTGTAAGAGGAAATGAGTTCCCTCACATTTGCGCGGAGCTTCTATACAATGATCCTATGTCCTGGAAAGCATGACACTCAGAGTACAAGGGTACAGCAAGAGCCGGCGGTGCGTTGAACACGTACCACGAACAGGGTGTTGGGACTGCAGTGGTGAATCAGGCTCCGTGCATTTGGCGTGATAAATTAATAGTTTTAGTGATGGGAGAAAAGAAATCAAGCCTATGACGGTTTGTTGCTGAAGTAAGACTCCCTCCATAATTATATCTACACAAATGAGTGGTAAAAATTGGTGATGAAAACTGTGCCATGTGGATACATTTGGTTTGCACAGTCTTTTTTGCAACAATCTGATTTGCGCAAATAAGTCATTGCTTGTGAACAGTTCTTTTAAAACCAACCCTACTGTCTAGCCTTCACCTTTCCTAAGATTTTCTGACCCGTGTAACGAGACCCATGGGAGTAATATACATATATTATGTATAATAGTGCTAAGGGAAAATCTAAGAATAGTTTCCCTCAAGTAGTAAGATTTATGCAATGAAGTAACTATCAAATTAAGAATGGAGGCCGTGGTCTTAGAAATCTCCAACAAGCATTGCTGAGTAACAAGATATTGGGCAAAGGAAAGGATGCTACATAACCTGGAAAGTTAAAGAAAAATGTAAGGAGGAATAAGGGACATGATAAGTGAAAATAGATCAGAAACCAATATAAAATTTTTATATATATATATATATATATATATATATATATATATTGAAATAATAAATCAAACCTCTGACAATTTACATGAAAGGAGGACTATACAAATATAAAATTTTCCCAACCACTTACACGGATTACAAATTCATTATATAAAAAAGAGATAAGATATCCAAGAGAAAGAAAGGAAAAAGAGAAAATGCCGCAGGAAAGGAAAGGGACAAACAAAGAAAGGATGAATACTGCAATAAAAAGAGAAACCCAGAACGATAAGAAAGGGAAGATGTTCAGTTAGCAAATTCAAGTATACCAGCTGAAAAATTATCTGAGCAAAATGCAAATACTATATGCAGGTCACCACCACTTCCGTTATCACACAGATTAACACTAGGTAACGTAGTTCTACAGCCGAATAATCACAATGTAGTTCCATTAAACCAGTTTCACAATATCCCGAAGCACTGAACGAATAGAAATGTGTGTACAGTAGAAGTCGCACAGTTGCCAATACACCACACGCACACTTCAAAAGAAAGTTGTTACGAAGGTCGTCAATGAAAAGTTTTAAATACAAAAGGGGCAAGTGAAATTTCGGCCTGGAAATGCCATGCTCCCAGTTTAATTTTGCTGGGAAAGTCTGTCCCAATGCAATTTAAAATATTTACAGTAAAGAAATCAGTTTGTCATACCTCATCATGAAGCAAATTGAACTGCCCGCAAATGAAGACTTCTGGGCACATGTAATTAAGGACGAAGTTGACGTAGGATGTTGCTCCCTCCACACAGGCCTAAGTCCATCTCAATATTTCCAGAGGAAGGCCAGGTATTTATAGTGTGGAGTAGAATGAGAAATATATCTGGAAGATTCCAGAGATTAGTGAAGCATGCGCGAATAAACCAGGTGGTCACGTGACGTCAGCCGGCAAAAAGGAAGTTAGTTTATCGAAGATGGTGAAGATGAAGAGAGTAGAGTTCATGCAAAGTATGAAGTATGCAAGTTCACAGAAGTATGCAAGTTCCAGTTGGAGAAAAAATGCAGTATATATCATGATGAGGGTAAGTACATACTAATCGTAGAAAAGAGGTTATGTGCGTGGCGAATTTCATAACAGTAGTTGCCGATGACGTAAAGAGTCCGTTACACCCGCCACTTTAGAAATTACTCTCTGGATGAAGTAAACAGAAGAATATGGAGTGCTGGAGTGTTAATACAACGACACGATGCGACGCCCAATAATGCGATAGCCTGCATGAGAGTGTGTGTGTATGTGTTTTAAGCTGTAATTTATGGCAATGTTCAATATAGTTAATAACTAGTAGAATTTGAACGTAGGGCAATTGCTATGTACTCTATGTATATATTAAAGTGGTATTGTTCGTAGTTGATTTATGAGGGGGAGGGGAAGGGAGAGTATTCACCCAGATCAATGAGCCAGTGCCACTCGCCCACACACACTCCAGTATTATTCCTCACGTTCCTTTATTGAAAAACTTCATACATCGTTGATTACATTTGAGACGAGGTGGTCGAGTCCATGCTTCGATAGTCTTCTGCTCAGAGGGCCAGGGTTCGAATATATAACACCATATTGTTAATATGTTGTGGGCATCCGGGAGATAGTAGGTTCGAATCCCACTATCGACAGCCCTGAAGATGGTTTTCCGTGGTTTCCCATTTTCTCACCAGGCAAATTCTGGGGCTGTACCTTAATTAAGGCCACGGCCGCTTTCTTCGTCCTAATACACATCTTCATACAGCACATTGCACATCAAACCCCATAGTGAATACATCCAACTGCGTAGGCTTGAAGTCGGGAAGGGCATCCGGCCGTGAAACTGGGCTTAATGCCGGCAGGGTAAATCGGACGGTAGAGCGCTAGCCTCTGAGCCCAACTCGCCAAGTTCGATCGCGGCTCAGTCCGGTGTTATTTTAAGGTCCCCAGATATGTCATCCTCGTGTCGGTAGATATACTGGCTCTTAAAAGAACTCCTACTGCACACAATTTTGGCACCTCAGCGTCTGCGAGAACCATAGAAAAAGTAGTTAGTGGGACGTAAAATCAAAGATATCAGGTTATTCTCTCCTTAATCTAGACAAGCCAACGGCCGTAGTCGTATTGAAACACCGAATCCCGTGAGATCTCCGAAGTTAAGCAACATTCGGCGTGGTCAAGATTTGGATGGGTTGCCACGCGCTGTTGGTGGGGGTAAGGGAATGGAACTGGCCAGCCTAACGTACGTACACTCCGGCTCAGGCACACCACTGCGGAGGTTCGGACCTGCCTTCGGGCAGAATACACCCTTACCTTTGAATCTAGACAGAATATATAAAAAGAAACATCTTCATTATAGACCTTTATGAAATGTCGGCGTTCAGTCTGCAAGTCACCATAATTCTCTGCTAGTAACTAGCTCTGTGGCCTCGTTTAGATCTATAATACTTATTTTTAAATCATTATAAATTGATTTTAACCATCGCCGTCTTGGACTTCCTCTACTTCTCTTACCCTCCATGACCAAGTCATTATTGTGTTAGGTAACATATCCTCCTCCAGTCACCCCACATGACCCTACCACCGAAACCGGTTGATGCGTACAGTTTCACCAGTTGAGTTCATTCCTAACGTAGCCTATATCTCATAATTCCGAATACCCTCCTACAAATTTTCCCACCTGGTTTTAACATCAATATCTCGCTACTCTCATATCTGTTACTTCCAACTTAAGGATAAGATATCCTGAGTCCACCCAGCTTTCACTCCCTACAGCAAAGTTGGTCTGAAAACAACTGACTTCGTATGTATGCCGTCACATTGACGCATTAATACTAAGGGAAGCCATTTTGAACAATTTCAGGTAAGAAAGTGTCAGGCGCAATCGCCTCCACCCCCCAAATTTGTGCAGAAAATTTTTAATTTATGTTTCATCTTAACCGCTTGAAACTAGGAATTATAAGAAAAGCAAATAGTACAAACACCCTTGTCTTTTCAGCTAATCCTTTTCTTTAATCATTAAGAAAAATACTTTGCCGAAATACGCACAAAATGTCGTTCGTCGCGGCTAACCGAAATATACAGCGCCACAGCAAGTAACCTGTACTGAGGAAGGGTACCAGAGGTATATTTTTGCTCAGGTAAGATCCTCTGTGGCTCAGGCGGTAGTGCGCCGGCTTCTCATCGCTGAGTTCCGTGGTTCAAATCCCGGTCACTCCATGTGAGGTCCGAACAAAGCGAAGTCGGGACAGGTTTGTCCCCGAGTACTCCGGTTTTCCCTGCCATATTTCATCAAGCAACACTCCTATATCGTTTCATTTCATCTGTCATTCATTAATCATTGCCCCAGAGGAGTGCGACAGGCTTCGGCAGCCGGCACAATTCCTGTCCTCGCCGCTACATGGGGGCTTCATTCATCCCATTCCACACCCAGTCGAATGACTAGAAAACAGGCTGTGGATTTTCATTTTCATGGACACTGATGTATGATTCACCTCGCATTCGTCAGTCTGCCAGTCTCATTCAGCCAACGTGTCTGTTATATTTCGTTAGTGTATAGTCGAATACGAAATGGCTTCATATTTGTATAGTCACGCCGTACTATACTTTAATTGTACTCAACGTCTAATTATTGGCCAACGGCCGCAGCCATGTTGAAACACCGGATCCCGTGAGATCTCCGAAGTTAAGCAACATTGGGCGTGGTCAGGAGTTGGATGGGTTGCCAACCGCTGTTGGTGGGGGGTAAGGGAATGGAGGAGCGGAAAGGAACTAGCCACCCTACCGCACGTAAACTCCGCCTCAGGAACACCTCTGCGGAGGTTCAGAACTGCTTTCGGGCAGAATAACACTTACCTTACCTGTAATTATTATTTCTTATTGTTTTATTGTTTAGCATTGAGTCAGTATGTCAAGAAACTATTATTATCGCACTATAATAATTTTATGTGGCTACTTCTAGCCGGGTGCAGCCCTAGTAAGGCAGACCCTCCGATGAGGGTGGGCGGCATCTGCCATGTGTAGGTAACTGCGTGTTATTGTGATGGAGGATAGTGTTATGTGTGGTGTATGAGTTACAGGGATGTTGGGGACAGCACAAACACCCCGTCCCCATCCAAGGGAATTAAATATTAAAGATTAAAATCTCCGACCCGACCGGGAATCTAACCCGGGGCCCTCTGAACCGAAGAGCACTCCGCTGATCATTCAGCCAAGAAGCCGGACATTACCTCAGACTGTCAACCTTATCGAAATTCGCTCAGAGAATTAAAAACTTACGATTTTGTAGCTATTTTTTACAATTTCGATGCCTAACGCCCCCACCACCCCAACGCTATATCCCTCAGCCTCGAGTAAATTTTGTTGTCTATAAATTTTGTCCCCTCCCCCACTTCTAATTCTCAACCACCGCTACTGCTATTTGTGTTGTAAAAAACAACAACAATACACTAAAATTAGTATTCTTTCGATGAATTTTTGCAATAATTAATTACCTCATTCACGGTAATGTATTGTTTATGAATTTAGACTAGAGTACATGATACTGTCGTAAATGCAGTAAACAAGCTTGGTGCCGGATTCATTCTACCTTTTCTTGTGAATCCTAATCCTGCCACACGTCACGAATAGTCATGCGCGGTAAGTGGGAGGGAAAAGCAACCACAGAACGTCGCCAAGTTAATCCTCCTGGCAATATTCGCGGCTTTAGAGACACTGCATAAGCCGCTTAGAGTCCAAGAATGCGTAAGGGATTCACCAGCCCCTTCACCAAGTGCTGTGCAAAGAAACAGAGAACAAAGAACGGTGCTGTGTTAGCACCAACTTCCTCTCCACCAGATATTGAGAAATTATGCTGAATCGGAGAATTTCTCGATGACAAAAAAAAAAAAAAAAAAAAAATAGATTGCTTCTCTTTCCTAATACCAAACAGCGATCATTTCACAAGTGCAAGTTAAAGAAAAGCTTGGGAACTTACCTATAAATGTCAAACCGTCACTCAGTGTTGCCAACACATGAACACAAAACTTCGAACTTTGGTACAGGAATTAGGTGCTCTTGAAGACTCTTGAAGTAGCTCAGAAAGAAAGAAAATACAAGCTTTTGAAATATGGTGTTACAGAAGAATGCGGAAGATGAAATGGATAGATCGAATCACGAAAGAAGAGATACTGATTCGAAATGGCTAAATTTGACGAGAAGGAGAGATTGAATGATAGGACACATATTAAGACCCCCAGGACTTGTTCACTTGGTTTTTGAGGAGAGTATAGAACGGCAGGGGTGGACTAAGGTATGAATATGACAAGCAGATTAGAGTAGATGTAGGATGAAACAGTTACGCAGAAATGTTAAGTATGCACGGGATAGGATGGTATGGAGTGCTGCATAAAACCAGTCTATGGACTGATGATTCAAACAACAACAACAAAAACAACGAAAATGTTTAGGTAAAAATGTAGCTAATAGATAAAACTCAATTTTTTTGGCAAATGTCTTTTCAAAATAGTTAGAACTAGCTATAAAATGGATAAATTGGCAACACTGCCGTCACTGGTGTGATCAACTCCACACTGTTGCACCTAGAGAGAGTATACAGTATGTACGCATAAGTCGTAGCAACTACCTATTGCCCACATTTTCACGGCGTTGCCGTACAATGGTCATATGGCACTCATACTACCTGGGCACAGCACGAGGTGGTGGTGTATTGGACAGGCACCACGCACAGGCGATGGGACAGCAGTAGTGAGTAAGGCTCCATGAGAATGGATGTGGCGAGGCAAGAGCAGCGTGGGAAGTACTGGAACAGCCGCCATGTTCACCGGACTTGTCTCCGTGCGATTTGTGAAAGAACCATTGCGTGGGATACGGTTTGGGACAAGAGATACGCTCGGATACGGGATGTAAATCTTTGAAACCTCTTCATGGCCTCGATCGTCGACTTGTAAGTATCCCTGTTGCTGATTTCCATTCCTTGTATTCCCATTTCTTCCAGGTCCTTCTTCACCTCATCATACTAGCGCACCGTACTTTTCCTGATCTAAAAAATCTTATTATCTGATTGGTCAGTCTTCCCAGGTTCATTATATAGATATGTCCGAAGAACTTGACTGTCCTCTTGCGGATGGTATCTGAAAACTTTTCCATCTTTAGATATAATTCTTGGCTTCCTTTCTTTCTGTATGATTCATCCTCTGTTCTTTGGCGTCCCAAGATCTTCCTCAAAGTCTTTCTCTCCACTAGTTCCAACTTGTTGACCAATCCTGTTTTTATTAGGTTCAAACTTCCACCTGCGTTTATTTATTTATTTATTTGTATATTAATCGATTGATTGATGGATTTATTTATTTATTTATTTATTTATTTATTTATTTATTTATTTATTTATTTATTTATTTATTTATTTATTTATTTATTTATTTATTTATTTATTTATTTATTTATTTATTTATTTATTTATTTATTTATTTATTTATTTATTTATTTATTTATTTATTCATTTATCGTATGATGCTACAGTTTACAATTGACTCTATATACACGTTCTTGGCACAAAACAAAAAATTGGATATACAGATATATATACACAAAGTACACATTCAATAGGTCAGTGTGGAGGGCTTTCAGTCTCTTACAGATGAATGTCCAGCACTTCCAACTATGAGAGTGCCTCAGGAGTCACGCTATGTATGCTCTCTATGGAACCAGCGGAAACTCGCAGAGGGCAGTCCTTGAGAGTGTGCATGATGGCTTGTACGTCAACACCACAGTCAAAAGCTGGAGAGTCTTTCCAGCCGCACTGATGCAGAGCAGGAGCACTTCTTCCGTATCCTGTTAAGTGTGGTCCAGGTGGAGCGAGTAGCAGAAATCTTGATGCTGACAATGCTGTGAGGGTGTGATAGAGACCATTCATGTTTCCATGTTTCATCAGGTTCAAATGTGAACGAACTAATTCCTTTGCCATCTCCCCGGCAGGTTTCCGTGATTTCGGTCTCGTTACGGCAGTTTCACCTGTACCCTCGTATATTGAGAGGTAACTGCTCGTCATTATCCTGATCCATAGTCTAACAAGGGCGCTTTGCTGTTTGATGTCCGGCTCCATGGCTAAATGGTTGTCGTGGGTCCCGGGTTCGATTCCCTGCAGGGTCGAGAATTTTAACTATCATTGGTTAATTCCGCTGGTAATGGGGCTGGGTGTCTGTGTCGTCTTTATCATCATTTCATCTTCAACAGGATGCGCGAGTCGCCTGCGGGCGTGAAATCAAAAGACCTCTACCTGATAAGCCTAACATGTCCTTCAGATAGTCCCAGCACTAAACGCCATACGCCACTTCATTGTGAGGAGGCTGAATGTTGCACAGTAATGGTAACTATTGAATAGGAGTGGAGCGTATTGTACCAGATATAATTCTCATAGTGTGGTGCAGTTGGACATCAATCAGACTAGTGTGGGAGCTATTTAAGCCATACAGGGAAGCAATATTCAGCTGGTGAATATGCTATTGCTCAACGTCGGTAGGTTTAACCTTAAAGTACCCCACCACGTGTCCTCTGGGTAGTGCTAATAGAGCAACAACAGGAAGATGCCGCCGTACTGCCCTTCTGGGCCTCACGGCTATCACAACCGAGACATCTTAAAACATATTGTCAGTTCTCCAGACACGCGCCTAACAAGATAATAATTGAAGAGAATGTTCTTCCTATAATGTACATCCTTGGATTCATTGAAGTCGCTATCATCACGTGAAGCAGGTGACGTAATAAATGACGAGTTCTTATGAGAGCGGAAAGGAGAATCGTATGACAAAAAATGTATAATACTCTGTCATTTAGTTTGAGATTTCACTTCGTGATATTATTAATGTATGTTTCATTTTAACTGCTTGAAACTAGGAATTATAAGAAAAGCAAATAGTACAAACACCGTTCTCTTTTCAGCTAATCCTTTTCTTTAATTATTAAGAAAAATACTTTGCGGAAATACGCACAAAATGTCGTTCGTCGCGGCTAACCGAAATGTACAGCGCCACAGCAAGTAACCTGTGCTGAGGAAAGGTACCATCACCATGGCAGAGTATTATACATTCTTTGTCATACGATTCTTCTTTCCGCTCTCATAAGAACTCGTCATTTATTATGTCAGCTGCTTCACGTGATGATAGCGTTTACTGAAGAAAGAACAGAAGTCAGTGAGTTACGTTGTATCTGAAAGAATCTCAGAAATATTTGCTTACAAAAATAATGTATAATTGTTTGCTTCTTCAGTCTATGCTAGAGTGGAGAGAAGTGAGGACTCCTTTAAGATAAGTCCCAGATTTCATTTCCTAAATATTTAAATGGAAATAAACATAAATTTTAATACACTTCTAAATATTTTAGTGTAATTTGGTAGAATCTAATGGTGAAAGAAACATGTCATTCAATGCAGACGGTAAAAGGTCGGACGAAATGACACTTCTGAAAGGGGAAGATCTCTCATGTGCGATTTTGTCTATGCCGACACATTCGCAAAGTCAAATCTTCCCCTTTCGTCAATGAGTGCTGGAGGTGCAGCCGTGAATAGGTAAAATGCCAAAAGAAGAAAATACACGGATTTGTTGGACAAATTCTTCTTCGCTCCAGTAGCCATTGAATCGAGTGGTACCTGGGGCAATGATGGTCTCAGCCAAGGAGGTTAACCATCGGATTTTCTTGGATTTCCGTCTATACCCGATGAACTATTTTCGTTATTCAGCGCATCAGCGTAGCACAACAGCGTGGGAATGTCACATCAATTCTCGGGACACTACCATCTGGTGAAGAGCTGTATGAAGTCTTTGTCCTTTAAGTCATGATTTTATATCTTATAGAAATTGAATTTCTGCTTGTGAAAATTAAATCAAACGTACACTCATGTTCATAAAAATCAGAACACCTTGAAAGACTAGAGATAGGAAGTTCGTATTCACAGGAAATGTGAAATAATTTGTTCTGAAGGATTGATTAATATTTCAACCATGTCGGCCCTCAGGTTCAAGGTCCACATCGATATGTCGCGCACCACCACCGATTGGTAAAATGTGCCTGCAGCTCTCGTTGTCGCTATTAATCGTAGATAATGGATCAGTGTGACTTGAGCAGACGTGCAGGTAGCTTCGCAGATGTATGCGAAAACCGTACCGTCAAATGAGTGAGTTTGAAAGAGGGTGCGTTATTGGCATGAGGGAACTCGATGCAACCATCCGGGAAATTGCTACTCGTGGGCGACGAAGTGGGTCGGGAGTGCAACGGATGTGTATAGAATGGTTCACGGAAGGCTGTAGAACACTACGAGATGGGTCTGGTCGCACCACCTGAAACCCCCTCACCCCCACCCGAGAAGATCAACACCTGATTCGAATTCATTGCACGACAGATCTGCGTCCTCCCTGGCTCTGGCGCAACAGTGGAACAGTGTAACACATCGTACACTATCAGGAGTGACAATCCGTCGTCGTTTATTACGGTCTGGGTGACCGGCGCGTCGGCCAATTCTCCGCTTACCTTTGACTAATGTGCATAAACATGCTAGACTGCAATGGTGTAGGGGACGACATCACTGAGGCAGGAATGGCAGCAGATAGTGTTTTCGGACGAATCTAGGTTCTGTTTGTTTGTTTATTTGTTTGAAAATGATGGCCGCATTTTGGTTCGCCGCAGACAGTGGGAGAGGCATCATAATGACTGCATTCGCACAACCACAAATCTCAGTTGATACGTGTCCAGGGCAATATGACGAGTGTGACCTATGTGAATAACTTCCTGCGACCCGTAGCCACACCCTTTCTGCACGACACCCCAGACGCCATATATCAGCAGAACAATGTGCGACCACATGTTGCTATACGAACACGTGCCTTCTTGTTGTCACAGGATGCCAGACTGTTGCCCTGGCCTACCCGATCACCGGACTTGTCACCAATCGAAAATGTGTGGGATATGGTGAAACGACGGGTGCGGCACTGTGACTCAATGCCAACCACCAAAGATTAACTGTGGAACCAGGTGAACCAGGCTATACCCCAGGACATCATTCGCGTCTTATACGCGTCAATGCCATCACGCATGGAACAAGTTTTCTGTCCCCATGGAGGACCAAGTTCCTACTAGGCAACAGAACACATGCTGAATCTAGGTGACTGAAATGCTAATTGTTTCTGCAGAACACAGTAAGGAACATGTTCTGTGAATATGAACTTCCTGATCACTAGTCTTTCAAGGTGTTTTGTTTTTATGAACATGAGTGTATATTTTTCAATAATAGCTTTTTTTTTGCTAATTGCTTTACGTCGCACCGACACAGATAGGTCTTATGGCGACGATGGGACAGGGAAGGGCTAGGAGTGGGAAGGAAGCGTCCTTGGCCTTAATGAAGGTACAGCCCCAGCATTTGCCTGGTGTGAAAACGGGAAACCACGGAAAACCATTTTCAGGGCTGCCGATAGTGGGGTTCGAACCTACTATCTCCCGAATACTGGATACTGGCCGCACTTAAGCGACTGCAGCTGTCGAGCTCGGTTTTCCAATAATAAAAGTACAAAAAATGTTTTAATTAAGTTTTTCTTTTTCAGGTATAATTCTATTACGTTTTTTTCTTCTTCTTCTGTTACTCCTTCGCGAATGGGTCACTTAGGACCACGCCGAATCAACATTTGTTGGGCTTGCCTCCTTTTCCAATATTTTTCATTTTCATCGAATGTTGTAATTTTTTCTCATCTTCCTCAAAGCCCCTCGTGTGGACAGTTTTCCTGATTATATTTCTATCCTCAAGATTTGGTGATCCTGGCTCAGAGAGGTCCTTCTCTACTTGCTTGATCTCGTACGTTTGATTTGCAAAAAATGTGTATTTGATAAGTAAGCCTGTTGTTATTCTTTCTTTACAAATGCCTCATAAATTGAATTCGTCGCAGTGTCATTATATCAGTAAGTTTCCGAGTTGGGTTTGGGGTAATGTATTCCATTTTTAATTCTTGACACTAATATTTTTCTCGTGATTTCCCTTTCTTTAATCTCTAATTGTTCCTTTACATTTTTGAGCGATTCTGAAGCATAACGAGCTTTAAGTAATGACGATTTTACTGTTCAAGGACAAGCATTGTTTATTTTAAACATATCGTGTGTGTAGAATAGCAGTTTCCATTTTCTGAATTATTTAAACTACTGATTTATACTCAGTGCTATGTTCAGTGGTTCATTCACCTAACTTCCTTTTCTCTTGCAATTTTATTCATATCAATGGTAAGTTCAAGTGGAGCAGTTTTGATGTCAGAAATGTAGGTATGTTTCCTTTTCATATGAGATTTTAAGTCGTAATTTTGCTGATTCCTCTTCCGGTATATCAATATGTTTCTGTGCATCAGAGATGTCTTTGGCAATTAGTGCCATATCATCAGCAAACGCTAGACAGTCTATTTCAATACCATTAAGTTTTAGTCTTAGTAGACAACTGTTACCATACGTATTTTTTTTCAGGAAATTTATAAATTTATTACTTGAAATTAGTTTCGGAAAAATAAAGAAGATAACAGTTATAAATTGAAAAGATATTACAAATTATTAAAAAATTACATATATGAACGAATCCTAAAGTACGTTACACTTCCAAGTTATGGCCATTTATAAAACCACCTACACATGAGCAACACGGCTATAATTACATACAATGTAAGTTCTTTTTCTGTTTTTAGAATTTGCTTTACGTCGCACGGATACAGATAGTTCATATGGCGACGATGGGATGGGAAAGGCGTAGGAGTGGGAAGGAGGCGGCCGTGGATTTAATTAAGGTACATCCCCAGCATTTGCCTGATGTGAAAATGGGAAGCCACCTTTAGAGCTGCTGACAGTGGGGTTCGAACCCACTATCTCCCGGATGCAAGTTCACAGCTGCTTCCTCTTCGTTTCGGAATCGTCGTCCACCGAGATCCTCTTTTAGCTTACCGAACACATGATAATCGCATGGCGCGCTATGATTGCACTGTATGGAGGATTTTGGCATTCTCACTTGAATCGCTGCAGCAGTTTGGATGTTTGGCGGGCCGTGTGAGGTGTTGTCTTATCGTGCAATAAAGTCACTGTGGCGCTCAATTTTCCCAGCCGATTTTCTTTAATTCCGAAACGATGAGGAGGAGAAAGCAGCTGTCTCCAGGTGGTGTCATAGCGCTGGAGACGATTTCTACGCATCCGGATTCAAAAAGTTAAAGTTTACATTCTCTTGAGGACTATGTGTAGGTGGTTTTTATAAATGGCCATAGCTTGGAAGTGCAACTTACTTTTTGGATCGCCCTCGTATAAAGGAAGAGTCATGTTATTTCCGACGTGAAAAGCCTATATATCACTGGGGAGAAACAAAAAACCTACCAACTCATTTCGATCAAAAATGACTTGTATTTCAAATCATCATCATCATCATCATCTGTTTACCCTCCAGGTTCGGATTTTCCCTCGGACTCAGCGAGGGATCCCACCTCTACCGCCTCAAGTGCAGTGTCCTGGAGCTTCAGACCCTTGGTCGGGGGATACAACTGGGGAGTATGACCAGTACCTCGCCCAGGCGGCCTCACCTGCTATGGTGAACAGGGGCCTTGTAGGGAGATGGGAAGATTGGAAGGGATAGGCAAGTATGAGGGAAGGAAGCGGCCGTGGCCTTAAGTTAGGTACCATCCCGGCATTCGCCTGGAGGTGAAGTGGGAAACCACGGAAAACCACTTCGAGGATGGCTGAGGTGGGAATCGAACCCATCTCTACTCAGTTGACCTCCCGAGGCTGAGTGAACCCCGTTCCAGCCCTCGTACCACTTTTCAAATTTCGTGGCAGAGCCGGGAATCGAACCCGGACCTCTGGGGGTGGCAGCTAATCACCCTAACCACTACACCACAGAGGCGGACTTGTATTTCAAATGACGACTCAAATATTGTTGGGGTTAATAAACAGACTTTCTGTATACCTGAGGTTTTAGGTTTACATCTTGTTCTAGCAGTGTGTTAAAGAAATACTTGAGAACGTTTTATGACTGCTGTAGTCTTGGTTTTCATCACGCGATGCTTACCATCACAAAGTCTGTGTCTCGTATTTAGACAGCTGTAGTTCTCCTCTCTGTCTTTATAAAATGCGTTATTGATTTCCAAGCCACACGCGTCGCCGTTCTTCTCCATCTTCTCCTTCTTTGAATCCTTGACAAGAAGACAGACAGACTGGCTCACAGGGTTTGTATATGGTTTACTGCTTCGCATTTCAGCGTGAAGACATCTGCTGAACAAAACAAACAGAATAGTACTTGCCTTCTATCACGTGATGGAATGACGTCAAGGCTTTCTAATGTGCATCAACTAGCTTGTATTTCTACAGTTCCTGATAAATTCCATCGAATTTACTGTATTTATGTATGTATTTATTTATTTACGTCTGCCCAGAACCACACGGTCAAAATCTGTTATCGATACCACCTCATCGCACGACAAGATACACAAACACCCTTGTTATTTCTCCGCCACGACAGTGGAAGGCACAGTCAGAGAGGCCTCACCTACTAGTTTCAGGCAACTTTGTCAGTAATATATCTACTAAGTAATGTCTACTAAGTGATGTCTACTAAATAACGTCGAATAAGTAATATCTACGGAGCAATATGTACTAAGTAATATCTAGTAAGCAATGCTTATTGAGTAATGTCTACCAAGTAATGTCTATTAAGTAATGTCTACTAAGTGATGCCTACTAAGTAACGCTTATAAAGTAATATCTACTAACGGATGTCTACTAAGTAATATCTGCTAATATCTATAAGTAATGTCTACTAAATAATGTCGAATAAGTAGTATCTACTGAGCAATATGTACTAAATAATACCTAGTAAGTAATGACTATTACGTAATATCTACTAAGTGATGTCTACTAAATAACGCTTAAGTAATATCTACTAACGGATGTCTACTAAGGGATGTCTATTAAGTAATATCTGCTAAGTAATATCTACTAAGTAATGTCTATTAAGAAATATCTATTAAGTGATGTCTACTAAGGAATGACTATTAGGTAATATCTCATAAGTAATATCTGCTAACTAATGTCTATTGTGTAATGTCTACTAAATAATATCTAGTAAGTAATGACTATTACGTAATATCTACTAAGTGATGTCTACTAAGTAATATCTGCTGAATAATGTCTACCAAGTAATGACTACCAAGAAATGTCTATTAAGTAATGTCTACTAAGTGATGCCTACTAAGTAACGCTTATAAAGTAATATCTACTAAGTAATGTCTACTAAGTAATGTCTATTAAGTAATATCTATTAAGTGATGTCTACTAAGGAATGACTATTAAGTAATATCTCATAAGTAATATCTGCTAACTAATGTCTATTGTGTAATGTCTACTAAATAATATCTAAGTAAATAATGACTATTACGTAATATCTACTAAGTGATGTCTACTAAGTAATATCTGCTGAATAATGTCTACTAAGTAATGACTACTAAGAAATGTCCACTGCGTAATGTCTACTAAGTAATACCTAGTAAGTAATGACTATTGTGTAAGATCTACTAAGTGATGTCTACTAAGTAACATGTCTACTAAATAATATATGCTAATTAATGTCTTCTAAATAATGCCTATTTTTTACTATTTGCTTTATGTCGTACCGACACAGATAGGTTTTATGGCGACAGTGTGGAATAGGAAAGGGCTAGGAGTGAGAAGGAAGTGGTCGCGGATTAATTAAGGCACTTTTCCAGTATATGTCTGGTGTGAAAATGGGAAACCACGGAAAACCATCTTCAGCGCTGCCGACAGTGGAGTTCGAACCCGCTATTTCCGGCATGTAAGCTAACGGAAGCGCGCCCATAACCGCACGGCCAACTCGCTCGGTAATTAATGTCGAAGTAATGTCTCCTACGTTTTGTCTGCAGAGTAATAGATGAAATTTTCAGTGGTTCACATCTTATGTTAATATTGTAGCATAGCCTTTCTTCAGGCTATAGACTGTATACAAAATGGTGGGAAATAACACGAACGGGTACATGAGCATTAGAGGGTTGGTCATACTGATATCCATACCTCACAACGTTGTCACTTTATCAACTGCTGAATTTAGCCAACCAGATCTGTTCGCGGGCGAATTCCAATGGGCTCTGCGAGTCGATGATGCTAAATATGCACGTAGCTTGAGATCTGCTTGAGAAAACCAATGGAAGGAAAAACTTCACCAGGGCAGAGATTCGAACACGGACCTCCGAGCTAATAGGATTGTGTCGTAGCAAGCACACGGCGGAAATACAAGATGTGTTTGTGTTTGATGCTGATTTGTTGGCATGGCTCTCAAGCCTTTATCAAGCCACTTGCAGATTTGGCAACACTGCCTTGCAAAGTCCACTTGAATTCACCCGTGAAGTGATGTGATTGGTTAATTTCAGAAGCTGAAAAAATGGCAGCAGTGCGATATATCGATCTTTTAAAAATATATCAGTGTGACCCACCTTTGACACCCGGTTAAGCTTGTTTCCAATCACCATGTGCAGTATAAGCAAACATTTATTATCAAGGATAATATAAATTAGCTAAGTTAATTAATAGTCATGCTATAATGCCTCCGTGGCTCAGGCGGCACCGCGCCGGCCTCTCAGCGCTGCGTTCCGTGGTTCAAATCCCGAAGATGGGCGTGGCGCCCCTGCCTCCTTGTGCTGGACAAAGCGGAGGTGGGACAGGTTTTTCTCCGGGTATCATTTCATTTCTCCTGTCAGTAAGTTATCATTGACCCAGAGGAGTCCGACAGGCTTTGGCACAGTTCCTATCCTCGCCGCTACATGGGGACTACATTCATTTCATTCCTGATCCGGTCCAATGACTGGAAACAGGCTGAGGAATTTTCATAGTCATGCTATAAATGTGTAAATAATCATGAATCGCGAATTTTTATTATGATATTTATGCATTGTCTAGTAGTTGTAAGGTGTTTCACTTGTACTCAACTTCTTTTAATCTTTTAATCTTTAATCTTTTAATCAGAGGTGATTAAAATACTACATTTTTTCTTTATATGAACGAGAAGATCTGGATTCCTCTTTCTTGTTTCCTAGTGTTTTCCCACACATTTATTTATTTATTTATTTATTTATTTATTTATTTATTTATTTATTTATTTATTTATTTATTTATTTATTTATTTATTCATTTATTCATTTATTTATTTATTTATTTATTTATTTATTTATTTATTTATTTATTTATTTATTTATTTATTTATTTATTTATTTATTTATTTATTTATTTATTTATTTTGAAAATAATTCCTAGCAGGAAAACTAGGGGTCTCCATACTATGAAAAACGGAAATTAAGCAATTTTGTCAATTGTACAGAAAATTAAAGACCTGAGATTTCAAATTGTGAGTCTTGGATAGCTCTATCAAACTAAAAAGGAAGCAAATTTCAAAAATCACTTACGGCCTAAGTCCAGTTCCGGAGAAACAACCTAAAATCGCATGTATTCTTTTTTTATTCAAATTGTAGCCAAATTATCGTATTTACATAATGCTTTCTGTAATGTGTTCCTTGGTTCAGGTGTTTGTTGACTTTTTGAAAAATGTCCACACCGAATGTAGTTATAAGAGCTTAAGTGAAACCATGCATTGACTCACGTTAGGCAAAATGTAACCTAATCGACCGGATAACGATTGATAAGAAAAAGATATTTCTTTTAGGAATAATAAAGAATATGTACTAATATTTTATGATATTTTCTTTACCTAAATTTCGTAGCTCGTATCCCTCCGATGTTAACGATATAGAGTTGCTTTCCTGAAGGACTAGAACGGTGTAGTTCTCTCTTCTATGCCTTTGTATGTGACGACGTTAGGACTCACAGACTTCTCGTAGATTTAACCATAAGATAGAGTACATAGTGACATATTTTGAAAGTTATTAACACTGTATACACTATCTAGAATCTACCTGAATTAATGGTATAAAATACCAATACAATAGTTACTTTATTAATGGTTAATATTATTTATCTACGTTTTAATCTGACAATAGCTTTAAATCGTACTTGCTGTCATTCACTCTAACATTCATGCAAGCTGTTCACGTATTTAAAAGGATTTTACAACAAGGCCGTTTAAATAACTCTGTTGAAGTGCTATTACATATACTACCAGGGAGAGTGTTCCATAGCCTTGCCTAAAACACCTGGAAGGGGTGGCTGAACACTGATAAGTGATTAAAGGATATTATAATGTAAGAAACTGAACTGGTATTATGTTAATGAATAGAGGAGAGAAACTTAAAATTGAAGTTGATGAACGAAGTTTTTCTGAAGTTATCATTTCAGTCTGAAAAAGAATTTAACAAATAGTTTTGAAGAAATAGGTGAGAAAACTAGTGTTAACGCTGGATCGGTAACCCTCGGTTCCTCTAAGTACTGAGTAAAGAATGTTACCTTCCTGCCGCAGAAAACGAGAACATAATGTACACTTACTAAGTGTAGACGAATGTTTGGCAACATACCCAGACTCTCATTCGATGAATTTTAAATCATATCCGTTTGTTTTTGGCGGTATTTAGAAATGCCTAACACTTAGAATTTGATTGCTTCCCGGTCTACAACATAGAATGAAATATAAGAGCATATTTAATAAAACTTGTAATACTTCTGCTACTAAACACCGCGCGCAAAGGACATTACAGACTCTGTGTTTGTCAATCAGCACGATTGCACGCACTTCACAAATTACATCTCATGTATTAACTTTCCTACCTAAGAAAGGGCACATTCTGTATAGTAATTACTGTTTTCGCCTTTCAGTCCTGATCGAGTGAAATCAGTAATAAGGATGTAGTTGCTGAACATTACGGAAAACATAACACCACGTTTAAGTTTGCACAAATTATAGCTCATCTAAACGCAAGCAAAGTTGAAAATTACAAAGTAGCTTTAAAAATTATAGTAACAAGAGCTCCCATGGCTAAACTTTATTTTACAGCCATGTTTGCTACAATAATTTATTGTGTCAGATGATGTAGTAGGGCTCGGCTACGCATCACTATTCAACAACCTTCTTGTCGAATCACTTCTAACGCCACATCAAGGCATTAAGACCTAACGGTACAATTACTGTTACATATTTTCTCCGAGTGTTAATCTGTAGGAATTTTCACTTCATCAATACTAGAGCACGGATTTGTCGGCAGTAATAGGTTAGAATGCAAACATAGTGAAACGGGTAACAAGTATATTCTAGCCTGCACAACAGTAATGCTATAAGTTTTACATAAATATTAGTGGTATGTCCCATCATAACCACTAGAATGCACGTTAATCTCTCTGTGTTACGGAAGAACGGGCTAGATGACACTTCCTACAAGGGGTGCGGACTATTATAACTCCTAGAAGTTATGTTACTCTCCCTACAATGCAGAAGAACGGGCTAGATGACACTTTTTACAAGGGGTGCGATCTATTATAACTCCTAGGTGTTATGTTACTCTCCCTACATTGCGTAAGAACGGGCTAGATGACACTTCGCACAAGGAATGCAGTCTATTATAACTCCTAGAATTTATGTTACTCTACGTACATTACGAAAGAACGGACTAGATGGCACTTCCTACAAGGGGTGCGGTCTATTATAACTCCTAGATGTTATGTTACTCTCCCTACATTAAGGAAGAACGGGCTAGATGACACTTCCTAAAAGGGGTGCGGTCTGTTATAGTCCTAGAAGTTATGTTACTCTCCCTACATTGGGGAAGAACTGGTTAGATGGCACTTCCTACAATGGGTGCGGTCTATTATAACTCCAAGAATTTATGTTACTCTACGTACATTACTAATGAACGGGCCAGATGACACTTCCTACAAGGGGTGTGGACTATTATAACTCCAAGAATTTATGTTACTCTCGCTACATTACTAAAGAACGGACTAGATGGCACTTCCTACAATGGGTGCGGTCTATTATAACTCCAAGAATTTATGTTACTCTACGTACATTACTAATGAACGGGCCAGATGACACTTCCTACAAGGGGTGTGGACTATTATAACTCCAAGAATTTATGTTACTCTCGCTACATTACTAAAGAACGGTCCAGATGACACTTCCTACAAGGGGTGCGGACTATTATAACTCCTAGAAGTTATGTTATTCTCCCTACATTGCGAAAGAACGGGCTAGATGACATTTCTTACAAGGGGTGCGTACTATTATAATACCTAGAATTTATGCTACTCTCCCTACATTACGGAAGAACGGGCTAGATGACACTTCCTAAAAGGGGTGCGGTCTGTTATAGTCCTAGAAGTTATGTTACTCTCCCTACATTGGGGAAGAACTGGTTAGATGGCACTTTCTACAATGGGTGCGGTCTATTATAACTCCTAGAATTTATGTTACTCTACGTACATTACTAAAGAACGGGCCAGATGACACTTCCTACAAGGGGTGTGGACTATTATAACTCCAAGAATTTATGTTACTCTCGCTACATTACTAAAGAACGGGCCAGATGACACTTCCTACAAGGGGTGCGGACTATTATAACTCCTAGAAGTTATGTTACTCTCCCTACATTGCGAAAGAACGGGCTAGATGACATTTCTTACAAGGGGTGCGTACTATTATAATTCCTAGAATTTATGCTACTCTTCCTACATTACGGAAGAACGGGCCAGATGACACTTTCTACAAGGGGTGCGGACTATTATAAGTCCTAGAAGGTATGTTACTCTCCTTACATTACGGAAGTACTGCTTAGATGTCACTTCCCATAAGGGGTGCGGTCTATTATAACTCCTAGAAGTTACGTTACTCTCCCTGCATTGTGGAAGCGCGGGCCAGACGTCACTTACTAATTTAAAAAAATTGCATTCAAACCTATTAATGCCTAAAAAGTCGAGGGCTAGTCAGTGCACAGCCATGTCTGCTACAATAATTTATTGTGTCAGCTGATGTTGGTAGATCTATTTTGCTTTGTTGTGAATCAGAAACGGAGAGCCAGAATTGTTGCGCCTTTCTAGAATATGGCTTCTTCACAGAGGTGAGTTTATATATTTGCTACGAGTTCGCTTTATTCCTCCGTAGTATAATTTGACCACCAAATTGGATCTTAAACGATCCAGTGAAAGCATTTAGTATGATTTTGGATTATTTCAACTTTCTATAGTTCAGAAACATCAAGCAGAACTTTACTGTTACAGTATTGTACCACTAGGCTTTCCAAATAAATATAAGGCCAAATGTTTTCGAATATAAATATCATAATTTCTGATTCTGAGTTACAGTTGCTTCCATTACCTGAAGTTTCTTATTATGGGCTGACTGCAGCATACAGTAAAGAACTAAAATGTTAGAAGAGACCGAGCTAAACTTGAACTTGAAACAAACTGTACGTAGAACCTCCAAATGAACATAAGCTGCCTGACAAAGACTCTGCTGATCAAGATTGTTGGTAGATAACTTGATAGTACTTCGAAAACGCAACATGTTGGACGTGGAGAATCATTACTACGTGATATGACACGAATAACTGCAGGTTATGATGATGAAAACTCATTCAGTTCTAGTGAAAGTGATAGCAGAGTATTGCATTAAAATGGCTCTTAGCTAAACTTGACGGGTAATGAGTCAACATTTAATGCTCACTCGAGAGGTCTTCATCACCATCATCTATTAAATGCTAGACGCTCCATTCTGCTCTATGAACCACATCCCAGTTCACCGACGGAGTTCCTGATGTATGAAATCCTTGGTGGTCCCCTGGGTCTCTCTCCAGTACTTTACCTTTGACGATGATTTGGAACTATGTTTTCGTCTTCTCTGTCGTATTTAATGAACATAAACCTTCATTTAGGTTTTTTAAAACAAGGTTACGAGTTTCTTGATCCATCCAACTAGTTTTGTGATTCTTCTCGAAAGCCACATTTCTGCAGCCTCAAGTTTTGTTTCTTCCTGTTCACCCAATGTCCAGGTTTCACATCCATACAGTAGCACACTATAAACAAAAGTCTTGAGAAATGGTTTTCTGGTTTCCAAGAGATGTTTAGCAAATAGGAGAATTCTGTGACTTGTTATATCAGTTTGTTATTTAATTTTAATTTTTTCTACCCGTAGGCCTCTTTTTGTCTAATATCATGAATTTTGTTTTCTTTATATTTAGTTTTAATTTTTCTAAGGATTTGCTGAATGTTATTAGCATTCTTAATCATATTACACTGACTGACAGAGCAAATGCAACACCAAGAAGGAGTGGTTCGAAAGGGATGAAAGTTGGGGAAAAACAGAGACGGCACGGACGAATAATTGATGTTTATTTCAAACCGATATGCAGGTTACACAATGCGCACGGCATCGACTCAGTAGGATGTAGGACCACCGCGAGCGGCGATGCACGCAGAAACACGTCGAGGTACAGAGTCAATAAGAGTGCGGCTGGTGTCCTGAGGGATGGTTCTCCATTCTCTGTCAACCATTTGCCACAGTTCGTCGTCCGTACGAGGCTGGGGCAGAGTTTGCAAACGGCGTCCAATGAGATCCCACACGTGTTCGATTGGTGAGAGATCCGGAGAATAAGCTGGCCACGGAAGCATCTGTACACCTCGTAGAGCCTGTTGGGAGATGCGAGCAGTGTGTGGGCGGGCATTATCCTGCTGAAACAAAGCATTGGGCAGCCCCTGAAGGTACGGGAGTGCCACCGGCCGCAGCACATGCTGCACGTAGCGGTGGGCATTTAACGTGCCTTGAATACGCACTAGAGGTGACGTGGAATCATACGGAATAGCGCCCCAAACCATGATGCCGCGTTGTCTAGCGGTAGGGCGCTCCACAGTTACTGCCGGATTTGACCTTTCTCCACGCCGACGCCACACTCGTCTGCGATGACTATCACTGACAGAACAGAAGCGTGACTCATCGGAGAACACGACGTTCCGCCATTCCCTCATCCAAGTCGCTCTAGCCCGGCACCATGCCAGGCGTGCACGTCTATGCTGTGGAGTCAATGGTAGTCTTCTGAGCGGACGCCGGGAGTGCAGGCCTCCTTCAACCAATCGACGGGAAATTGTTCTGGTCGATATTGGAACAGCCAGGGTGTCTTGCACATGCTGAAGAATGGCGGTTGACGTGGCGTGCGGGGCTGCCACCGCTTGGCGGCGGATGCGCCGATCCTCGCGTGCTGACGTCACTCGGGCTGCGCCTGGACCCCTCGCACGTCCCACATGTCCCTGCGCCAACCATCTTCGCCACAGGCGCTGCACCGTGGACACATCCCTATGGGTATCGGCTGCGATTTGACGAAGCGACCAACCTGCCCTTCTCAGCCCGATCACCATACCCCTCGTAAAGTCGTCTGTCTGCTGGAAATGCCTCCGTTGACGGCGGCCTGGCCTTCTTAGCTATACACGTGTCCTGTGGCACACGACAACACGTTCTACAATGACTGTCGGCTGAGAAATCACGGTACGAAGTGGGCCATTCGCCAACACCGTGTCCCATTTATCGTTCGCTACGTGCGCAGCACAGCGGCGCATTTCACATCATGAGCATACCTCAGTGACGTCAGTCTACCCTGCGATTGGCATAACGTTCTGACCACTCCTTCTTGGTGTTGCATTTGCTCTGTCAGTCAGTGTATTTTCAGAATTAGATAAGATAGCACTGCGAAATGGATTTTCTATGAACTGGTTAAAGAGATACGGTGACAGTGGGCAGTCTTGTCGCACTCCTCTTATAATATTCGCTTATCTTCATTAATATTTTCGAGCCTTATGTAGATTCAGAATGAGGCGCCTGTCTTTCCAATCAAGGCCCATATTCCCCATTACTGAAAAGCAATTTCCACTCAACACTATCGAAGGTTTGAGAGGTAGGAATTCAAAAAAAGTGTTATATTCTGCAGTAATTAGGCGTACTACGTTAATGCAATGCAATGCTGTCTTAATTCATTACATTTCAAAACATCATTCTAATATGGGTTGCGTATATATAATCAGTGATAAGTTTGCACAGCGTACAGAATTCTGTACACGCATTCCAATAAGTTGTTTGAAAGAATCTAACGATGTTCTTGTAGAACAAAACTCTCGTCATTTTACTAATAATATCTTTTTACGTATATGTCAGAGTCTTATAACTTTATATTGGGATCAACAGACTGAAAACTTGAAGGTTATTTTCACATAAAAATAGGCAGGCTACAATGCAACCCAGAGTTTTTACTGTGGTTTAAAATGCATTCTATTCAATTTGACGGATAATGAATCATCATTTAATGCTTGTTTGAAGTATGCGAGCGAAATTTTATTTTATTATACTGGGAGCTGAGAAGTTGGTGCATAAAAGACGAGAGAGGTTCTCCTAAATTTACGACCAAATTATTCGTCCCGTATCATGGCAAACACACTGGCTAGCTGGCCAGGAGTCCAGGCATTGAGATCTGACTGTAGTTTGTGTTAGGGTGGAAACAAGTGAGTACACCTCCCTGCTATTGATTTACTGGAGTGAGTGGTGTGAGAGAGGGTGGGAGGGGGTGTCATTGAAAGATGGCGCTTCGTCTCGATTCCAGGAATGTTCGCATTCCACTCTTCAATTGTTCTTACCTTCGACGAAATTCTCTCGATCACTACGGTTATTTCCGGCAGAGTGATGTATTAATATAGGTTTTTGCAGGATTGTTCTTGTTCCCAAGGTGGAAATGGATGGAATAGATTGGATGGCAAAATATACGACTTGCATTTTTATATACATGATGGGGCACTTCAGATGAACGCTCGCGGAACGTTTTCCTCCTTCAGAAAACAAACGCTTAACAATATAGTATTCTGTTACACCGCGAAGATATGCAGACAAAATTTGGATTCTAGGTCAGAGTAGTAGTCTGATTCGCATTTGGAATATTGATTAACCTCCCCCTAGTCGAAAATTTTAAAATGAGATGGTCTTCAAGAGTCGAGCGCTAATATCCGCTCACCAGACAGGAATATTAACGTCTGCGATAGGACAGACAACGCATGCGAGAATTCCGTTTTATTTATTAATTTTTGTACGTACTTACATATCCCTCTCCTTATCTGTGGTATGTTTGCTTATTTATGGCATATATTCATATTTTATTTTATTAATTTAATTCCTTATGCATTTGCTAATTACATTTTTATTTATAATTGATTTACTTATTTCATGTATTTATTTTTTTATTTATTTATTTATTTATTTATTTATTTATTTATTTATTTATTTTCCTTATTTTAATAACTGCTTTTTACTTGTTGATTTATTGATTCATATATTACTCTATTAGTTTGTTATTTATACAAATATATATTCATTTCTTTATTTACCTTTTTAATTTATTTATTTATTTATTTATTTATTTATTTATTTATTTATTTATTTATTTATTTATTTATTTATTTATTTATTTATTTATTTATTTATTTATTTATTTATTGATTTATTGATTTATTGATTTATTTATTTATTTATTTATTTATTTATTTATTTATTTATTTATTTATTTATTTATTTATTTATTTCTCTGAAGACATATCTGAAAATGGTCGGAATTACATAAACGCACTTGACAATGCTTGAACCTGCTGCATCAGTCAGGTTAGGAACTGGGCCCGGAAGTCTGAAATTCCCTCAGAGGGTAACTATTCTGAAAGCGATGTCGTTCATCCAAGGTAAACAAAGTCAAATGAGATAATATTGGGAATTCTGAAGTGACATCAATGCTGGAGACAGCTCGGATCCCATTGTTGTCACACCACCTCTGACAATAACATATTAACATGTATTTGAGTATAAATAAAAACGGGAGACTGTGCGAGAGATATGAATTCTAAGACAACGCAAAGTGTAATGTGAAATCTATACCTACTAAATATGAATACTAAACCTACAAAATATTAGAAAGAAACAAATATGGAATATAAATATAAAACGATGTCGATAATGATAATAGCTGAGCCCACGCTTATCACTCAACAATACAATAGTAACCTCCAAACGCTTTCCACAGAACGGTGCATTCATTCTTCAGCTGGCCTGTTAACAAACGGACAACGGATTTTTACTCAATGATGACGAACATTGGTTCATATATCTCCAACCTTCGTGCGAAATGAATAACCAATTCGTTAGTAAAGGCGACCACAGACAAAAATTACAATAAAGATGAAATTTCTCTAAACCCGTTAGAGTTTTGAAGAACATGCAAATGGCATTTCTTGCAAAAATTGTAACTTCAAGGCAAACGGTGCACTTAATTTTTTGATAGGGGCAACCCTTAGGTGATATAGGGAAATATGGCCCAAATTTGGGGCAAAGCCTTGTGAAATCTCCCACTAGTTAGAAACGTTTGAAATATACTAAAATGAAAAGTTTCTCTTGCACGATTCGGAACTTCAAGCCATATCCTTAGCAAATTTTAGCTCTATCAGTCCAGTAGTTTGCGAGCCTATCCAGAACAAGCAAACAAACAAAGAAGCAGACAGACAGCTTCTCATTTATATTTAATAAATAAGATAAGTATCTGCCTGTTACTTTGCGAAGGTTCCTTGTAAGCCCCTGTTTTGTCGAGCACGTAGCATGAGTTACATCAAAAGGAGCAGTGAATGTTTTGCTCCCTCCACAAATATCGTATTGCTCCTGGAGGAGAAATAGAATTACATCCATCACAACTCTATTGTACAACGCACGGCATTTGGCTGTCATTCCCAATATCCGCTCCTTCTCCAAACAGATAGGTGAGCCTCTTGTCTGCGCCGGTGATGACTTAATTGTATGTGCGCTCGCTCCGCATTTGTTAGCGCATCATACACGATTCACAGTGTGTTCCAAGACAAGCTGCTCGCTGAAATAATAATAAGAAGAAGAATACAGTCCTTGAAAATCTTCATGTTGTTGCATCTCAAATTGAACTCCAAACATCATATGAGAAATTCCGATACATGGAATGGACTCCTCTATACTTAAACAACCGCTGGTAACGCAGTCTGGCAAAATCCCTCAGGTGAATAATTTCAAATATTTAGGGGAAATCATCCACCCATCCGGATTAAATCATGAAGCAAACAGAGAGAGAATGTCTAAATTACAAGTAGCCTATGGAATCACGTGAAACACTTACAACAACAAAATCAATATCTCTTGAACAACAGGTATAACAAGACAGTCTCGTGGTGTTAATGTGGGATGTCGCTGAGTAACTGTAATAAGTGATACTAGGGACCCGTGCGAGAAATATCGCATGTTCATAAAGTGTGTGGTAGAGTAGCCCATTGTGAACTACTGGTGAACTAAAGAATACACAAATCGGTACAATATTAGACAGTCTTACTTATCACTTAATATAATCTTTGATTTTTAAACATTTGTGTATCCATTTGAACGGAAGCAAATACATGTGCATTATTATACTGACGAAGGCTCCTGAAGTTATATTCGCCTTTATTACCATTCTTGTCTTAACTTATAATTAAATCATAATCACATAAAACAGGCGTCCCATCGGCCAAAATGTGAAGTGGACAACAATGATGGCGCGTATTTTCCTACAGCAACAGTATTTGCAAATCGCACAATTCGTACAAGTTTTAAAACTTCATTTTAAAAGAAATTATGGATATTTATGAAATGAAAGTGCCATTCATCACTGTTAATGTCTATTATATTTCTTTTGAATGCTCATTTGTCGCGATCGGTTACTTTTGAGCGCCGCAAAGGGGATCTATACTACTGAAATAATATGTATGATTGTTAAAAGACCAGTGTTGGAAAATGTTCTGAATTTTGACTTCAATCTTGTTGTATGAAGAGAAATACAAAGATGAAACATTATTACATAATTACAGGGTGTACCATAATTAATAGTGCAAAGAGGAACAGGTTTAAGTACACGATACTAGAAGCAAAACAGTTTAGTAAACATGGGTCCGTAAACGAGTCGTTCACGAGATAATTTACAATTTTTGGTTACCAGCCACCACTGACTTGAGTGTGTGTAAACGTCATCCTAGTTAGGAAAGGGTACCAATACAACAGTAAGAAACGATTTTAGATGCTTTGGTAGAATTACGGTTGTTTTAATGATGAAGAAAACAGTCAACACTTTGAACACTTTGTTTAAATACGAGTAAGTACACTTTGCAGTCATTGTAACACATAACTGTAACATACTAAGTAAGACTGTTTCTTGTTCATTAAAATAACTGCATTTCTACCAAAGTATATAATAACGTTTCTTAATCTTGGTACCTTTTCCTAACTTCGATAACGTTACACACAATCAAGTCAGTGGTAGCCAGTAATCACAAAATCCAAGTCATCTCGCAAACGGCTCCTTTGCGGACCCGTGTTCTCCAAGATAATTTCGCTTCTACCGGGTGAGCAGAATAAATCGGAACCGCTCCATCGTGTGCGCGGGAATTCCTGAGTGAGTGATAAACGTTATCGGAGTATTGAAAGGCCTAATCAGCATCATCAAGTACCCCTGCATAATGCAAAACTAGGAGTCTGGTGCGCCGTTAGCGGCGGAAGAGTAATAGGGCCAATTATTTTTCTGGAACTATCAATAGTGATAGGTATGAACAAACCATTTTGCGGCCGTTTTTCCTTTTTTGTAGAATTAACGGAGTGGGAAAAAGTGTCGCGGTTTTTTCAGCAAGAAACTGCGACGGCACATGCAGCCCACTTCTCCTTACAGGAAATCCACGCGGTGCTTAAAGATGGTTATTAATAACAACATATGGCCTCCTCGGTGCCCCGATTTAATCCTCTGCGATTTTTATCTCTGGGGAGACGTTGCAAGAGAAAGTGTACAAAACAAATCCACACACTTTAGATGAACTTCGCGATAACATTCGTCAAGAAATTGCTGTCATTTCTCAGAGGGAATTGCAGAGAGTAATGAACAATATCCTAAGCAGGTGCCAGGAATGCTTAAACAACGCAAAGGGAGGCAGTTTCAACTTCTCCTGGTGTCATATATGTGAGTACTCTTATTTGTTGTGTTTTGTGTTTGTTTGTTTGTTTGTTAGAAATAGCTTACGCGACAACATATTTACTGCGGACTTCCTGTCGCGGAAGCACATCCCGTGTACAGGCTGCCGGGCTGCGAGACTGGTTCCGCTTTATGTTGCTCACCTGTAGTATCGTGTACTTACAGCTGTTTCAACTTGCGGTATTAATTATGATACACCCTGTATAGTGTGCTTAAAAGTTGTTAAGCATTAAATAAACTCATTTTTTGTTTGTTTGTTTTTTCTATCAAGAGCTTATTTATTTGAGAAATTACGCATGTTCAGTAACATTCAGTCTCCATCTCACCCTTTTTTGAAAAATCGTTTTTTTTTAATGATCAGAATTGTTACAAAATATCTGATCAATAATTGGTATAAATACCAACACAAATGTCAAACATTAGAAGCTGTAGGCAGTTCTTTTCACTTTTCTCAAAACTATTAGTAGTGAATATGTGTGCTCTCTCAAACACCGATTCAATTGAATTGCAGGTTTCGTAAAAGAAATATCAACAAACTTAAGAATACGAACATTTTATAGTATAGAAATCCACAGATCTAGCCTTTCAGGCAAGCAGCTCATTGTTGAAGATATCCTAAGGATATCAGCTACGAATTTTATGTAAATAAAATATAATAAAGTATGAGAATATATTCTTTATCCATTCCTGAAAATTAAAATCCACTTCTTATTCATCATTATCCGGTCGATTAGATTATCAGTTTGCCTTTTTCTACCACTACGAGCGCTAATTTGAGTAAATGCAGAGTTTCACTTAAGCCCTTGTAACTATGTTCTGTGTGCACATTTTAAAAAATCAAAAAACGTGTTAGGGTATTGAACCAAGGAACACATTACAGAAAGAATTAGGTAAGTAAGTTAATTTAGCTACGATTTGAATCAAAAGAAAACGAATAGAGAAACAACTAGACTGCATTCAGGTCGGAAGGTATTTTCAAAAATTTGTTCTTTTAGTTTAATAAAGCTATCCAAGATTGACATTTTGTAACCTTTTCAGGCCCTTTTTTCCTTTGAACTTTGGGCACAATTGAGGAAATTGCTTAATTTTACGTTTTTGTAGCACGGGAACCCGTACTTTGTTTTCAACATTAAGAAGTTTCCTGCCTTTGTAAAAATCAGAACATTAGTTCAAGGAGTAGTGGATGCTTAAGTATACAGAAGATTGTTTCAGTAGCTTTTGCAGTCGGAATTGTATTTTATTAAATATTATCTCACGGAAGCTCCACTTTGCTTCAGCTCAGGTGTTGATCACTTTTGTTCGCTCTCCGTGTTCCTCATAAAGCTCTATACTGCCAGTTGAAAGTGTTCAGCAGCTCCAGTGATGTGATTTGCAATCTTCCCCTCTTTACGCCGTGCGATACGCGTGTAACAGGCAATGTGAGACGTGATCGAGTTGTTGCAGGTGATAAGAATCTCGTGATTAACTGAGCAGGCTAGCGATTTATAGGCCCAGCACGACCAGACCAGGAGCGCTGTCAAGCCGGAGATTCTAGGTTCGTACCCGAACACAAACTTTATATATTAACATCCACCAAATATGTGGATCGGAGCATAGAAGAAGTAATATAATAACACGTAATTTTGGAATATTAGGTCGCGTAATGTTTATAATCTTCTGACTCGTTTCAATTCTGCGACCAGAATGGTCTTCAGAGCAATAAGAAGTAACTAACGTATTGGCAACTGTCACTCCATAGTAACCAGACTCAAGATAGAGAGACCTGTCAGAAAAGTAGTTCATCTCAGGGCATCCAGAGTCAAGGAGAAAGATATTGACGAGTTAACTATGGAGGGTAGCCTTGATCAACTCAGTATATAGCCGTCATCTTTGTTAAAATAATTGGGGTGCTTAGCAATTTATATCGCCTTACGAATGATGCTAGGTACAAAATATTTCTCCTTAGAAATGACAGAAGTATCATCAAGTATGATTTGATGATCATTTAGTCATTATGTATGGCTTGTTCTGGCAAAGCAGACTTCTCTCACTGGCCTACGATATTCTTCAACCCTCGTTGCTACATTCCTATATGTTTGGCCGACATAAAACTATCCACAAGAGCAAGGAATCATAAATATTCAAGCACAATTCAAGCAAGGAGGATGTGTTAAAGCAACTATACTTCTAACAGGGTCTCTCTATCTTGAGTCTGGTTACTATGGAGTGACAGTTGTCACTACATTATTATTGTTATTGCTCTGAACACGATCCTGGTAGCAGAGTCAAAACGCGTGAGGCAGATTATTAAGGTTACGCAACATAATATCCCCAAATTAAGTATTATTATGTCATTTAGCGGTCGTGAAAGTCTACTATTAAGACAGAAGAAATACTTTTATGCGCTGGTGTTTCTACTGTCACTCGTCTTGCATATTACAGAACATTCAATTATTGTGCAATCGGACTGTTTGTGTGATTGTAGGTTTGTCTATTCATATGTTGATTTATTTACTTTTTCGAATGTTTTTCTTTGTTTATTTGTTTGTTTGTTTGTTTGTTTAAGGGCGCGATTACCTCATTTCCTTAGTTGCTGGCTTTCCACGAAGATTGAGACTTTCATGTCATAAATCACGAGGAATCAGCAAGGGTATGTGATGTGAATCGCTTAATTCCCTATATTCCTTTGCGTGCTGCTTTTGACAAAATATGTCTTACAGATGGGGGTCATATGACAATTTACTTCACGAAATTAGGGATAAAAAATGTGTGACGTGATGTTGCCTAGCAAACTTGCAGGCTGTGATGTGAAGTTCTGATAGATGGCCATGGCTGAGAGACATATTTTCAAAGAGGGGCTTTTAAGTACAGATGGCCGATGCGATCTTGTAGGCTGTCATGTGAAGTATTGATGGATAGCCATGACTGAAAGACATATTATCACAGAGGGACTTTTAATTACAGATGGTCGATGTGACCTTGCAGGCTGTCATGTGAAATATCGATGGATGGTCATGACTGAGAGATATATTATCAAAGACAGGCTTTAATGTATTGATGGCCGATGGGATCTTGTTGGCTGTCATCTGAGGTATTGATGGATGGCCATAACTGACAGACATATTATCACAGAGGGACTTTTAATTACAGATGGCCGATGTGATAATGCAGGCTATGATATGAGGTATTGATGTATGGCCATGACTGAGAGACATATTATCAAAGAGGGGCTTTAATGTATAGATGGCCGATGTGATTTTGCAGGCTATGATGTGAGGTATTGATGTATGGCCATAACTGAGAGACATATTATCAAAGAGGGGCTTTAATGTATAGATGGCCGATGTGATTTTGCAGGCTTTTATGTGAAGTATTGATGGATGGCCATGACTGCGAGATATGTTACCAAAGACGGGCGTTAGAATACAAATGCTCGATATGATCTTGCCGGCTTTGATGTAAAGTACGATGTGTAGTGAATACGTGAAACTCTTCAAAAGACCACTATGAAGTAATATAACTTATGAAGCATAGTTATGTTCATTTGACATTTCCAAAGGTAAATATGACATAATTTTAGCTGACCTGTTTTATTCCTTTGTTACCTTGTTTATTCGTTAGTTTGCATACTTGTTTATTTTTATTTTGTAATTTGCTCCACTGATTGTTAATATATTTGTTTCATTCAAGGAGTTCCTCTCTATAGCAAGTAATAAAACAAAAACCAGATGTTAGAGAGCAGTATCAAGAGATTTGTGGAGCAATTTCAGGGCACAAACAACAAATTCTTGTGGCATTCCTCTGATATATGGTCACGTGTTTGCGTGTAAGATTGACTGTAACATCCCAGGCGAACATTTCTCTGTTGCCGTGACCGACCCATGGGAATGTGCCCACAGGGCGGCTCACGTGCAGCCAGGGGAAGTATTTCACATATCTGCATGGACTGTAGAGGAAACATATTGTTGACGGTCACACAGCGCATAGACGTCGTATTTTCTTGGCGATGTTATGAAGACCAGGGTGACGTGCGGTATTGGGGAGGAATGCAACATACTATGACTTGTGGGAAGATAAACTAAGTTCTCCTTCAACTTCTGCTCCTTAATATTATTCGTACAACTCGTCTTCTCCCTATTACTTATTCTATTCTTATTCTCCCTCTGAGTCTTACGTTTCATCATCTTCTACATCGTATCTTCCTTCTTCATCATCGTCACCTTATACATGTTTTCTTCAAATTCACCTTCTACTTCTTCCCAACCTTCATATATTGCCTCTCCTTCTCCTTCTTCATCTTCATAACCTTCTCCACCCTTTCTTCTCTTTTATCATGATATTATCCTTTTCATCTCCTTCTTATATTTCATTTTTTCTCCTTCCAATCCTTTTACCTCATCATCATCTTCATCATCATCATATCATCCTTCTTTACTTTCATCTTCTCTCCTTCCAATCATTCTTCTTCTTCAACATCGTCATCTACTCCTCTTTCTTCGTCATCTTCTTCATATTCTTCTACTTTCTCTTTCACATCATATTCGACATCTTCACCTCTTTACCATTATTCATACAACTCGTCTCCACCTTATTACTTTTGTATGTTCTTATTCTCCATCTGAGTCTTATGTTTCATCATCTTCTACATCGTCACCTTATACCAGTTTTATTCATGTTCACCTTCTACCTTTTCCCCTTCTTCATCTTCTGTCTCACCTTCTTAATCTTCATCTTCTTATTCAACATAGTGTGGGGAGCCTTCGGGTCATTTCTGATAGTGATTGAGGGAACTCTGACGGTACAACGGTACGTCACGGACTTCTTGCATCCTCTTGTGTTACCTCTCATGCGACAGTATCGTGTTGTCATTTCTCAACAGACAAAGATCGTGCGAACACGTCACGTCTGTCTATGAACTGTCTGCGTGATTTTCAGGTACTCCTGCGTCCAATAACTTCCCAAGATCTCTCCGCGATAGAACATGTGTGGGACCATCTCGGACGTCAAATCCGGTCCATCATCTACTCCTCCTTCTTCATCATCTTTATCTTCTTCATATTCTCCTCCTTCACCTTTTACATCATTTTTGACATCTTCACCTCTTTATTATTCATCATCTACATATCAAGGATATCATCTTCTTCTACTCCTCCTTCTTCCTTCTTCTTCATCTCTTACATCATTTTCGACATCTTCACCTCTTTATTATTATTCTTACAACTCGTCTCCACCTTATTACTTATTTATGTTCTTATTCTCCCTCTGGGTCTTATGTTTCACCATCTTCTACATATCAAGGATATCATCATATTCTACTCTTCCTTCTTCATCATCTTTATCTTCTTCATATTCTTCTTCTTCATCTTTTACATCATTTTCGACATCTTCACCTCTTTATTATTATTCTTACAACTCGTCTCCACCTTATTATTCATGTCCTTATTCTCCCTCTTGGTCTTATGTTTCACCATCTTCTACATATCAAGGATACCATCATATTCTACTCCTCCTTCTTCATCATCTTTATCTTCTTCATATTATTCTCCTTCATCTTTTACAACATTTTCGGCACATTCACCACTTCACCTCAAGGAACAATTACAACAGTTATTTGCGAGCTTGCCTCAAAAGATGACACAGCAGCTTCATCTCACCCTTCCCAAACAAATCAGTGCATGCATCCAGGCCAGAGGGGCTGCAACGTCATACTGATAAGTTGGCTCGCACTGCCACGTTCTTTGTAAATTTGACTCGATTGTTTAATCAATGAAATAACATCATCCACCCTCTCAACACGTGAAGTTCAATTTCTTGTTCTCCTCCCATTCTGGGTGCTTCAACTATTTTGTCAAGCAGGGTATATAAATTTCCAGTATTCACAAAAGAATCTGCAGCTTTATAATAATCCTTCAAATAACTTTATACCATATTTACAACAACATAACTGTGTTCTCGTCAGTTAAATATCTTTTAGTGTTCAAAGTCTTCGGCAGAAGTAGATTTTTGCATCTTACAACCTTTACAATATTCACAAAGTTACCTGAATACAGTGAACACACTAGTTGATGCAAACAGCTCCATATTCTGATTGTTCTAAAAGCTACTTCCTCCAACTTTTAGCTACACGCCCTTTTTACATTCATTCCGCTTGTTACATAGACAGTCTTTTACTTAAAAATCTAAACTGTTCAGTTTTACACTTTTAACCTATAGTATTCAGTTAGTGATGAATTCTGCCATGAAGCTCTACAAATCAAATACTGATCTTTTAATACGGACTATAACCTACTTAAGACAAACTGAGCTAAAAGAAACTGAAAGAACTAGAAAAGGTAGAAGAACGGTTTGTGAGCAGATTGTTGTTCGTCTCCAAGTTTACTCCATAGCGACTAGTGTATGAGATAGCCAGAGAGTCTTTCTTTGTAGAAGATTTACGCTTCGAGTTGCCCCTGCCCTCTTCTCATGCATACGAGAAACTACTTTAGGACCTCGCAGATAAAAAGAAACAGATCGGATGCATTTTCTCTCGAGGGCAGCCTTGACAACGATTGAATGGATGAGCACAGCCTATGAACTTAGGTATACTGTAACTCGGTTTGCAGTTCACGAGTACCTCCATAAACTATGTAAGAGTAAAACCTTTCATCAGTCAGTGGAACAACCTCTCTTTGACCGGTATGAGAGGCATTGCGACAAATATCACACACTAGTCAACTTACGTAGAACAGCCCCATTCACAAAGTTTTGTAGTGATTAATGAAGAGCCCCCTCGGAATAAGGTCTATGCCACAAAACTGAAACGCCCAAAAACAGAAAGAATACTGTTAAATAATGTGATACTGCCCTGCAGCCCCATTCTTTCTACTTATAAGTGTCCCGCATGCAGTAGTGATGAACGGGATGCCTAATCGCTGGTTTACAAAGGGGCGCTATAACGTGCTGTATTCCGGATGTGAAACAAATAGCGGTCCTTTTACCATACACGTTCCGTAACGGGGTGCTTTTGTAAACGCTCATTAATTTCATTTAATTTATACACGTACTGACATTCCAAAAAGCCTTCGTGGACAGCACGCAGGTCTCTCACCTCTGGGTTCAAATCCCGGTCCCTCCATGTCAATTCATTTCATCTGTTAGTCATTAAACATTCCCCCAGAAAAGTGTTGCAGCCTTCGTCAGCCGGCACAATTCCTATACTCGCCGCTACGTAGGGGGCTTCATTCACTCCATTCCAGACCCGTCGAATGACTGAAAAGAGTCTGTGGATTTTCACAGACATTCCACTCTACTAAACAGCTGCTTGTATGTTGTATGTGCCTTGAAAGGTCCATAAGATCTTAATTGCATCTCTGTTCGGCGAAATACGTGTATAGAATGCAGGCGGCTATTTGGAAAATCCTGTGCTTACCGTCTGCGAGCTTCGACTGCGTTCCGACCAGATTCTTCGTAGTCATTGTCGATATGTTGACAGCAACTGTAATGGTACTCTACCAAATACCAGCCTACAACTGAGCGTTCGGAAACAAGGCTTACTAACGTAAAGTGGCGCATTTGACGGGTAGCGCCGAGGAACATGCAGCGAGCAGCCGCTCGGTTGTTATCTCTTCATATTCTGACGTAACCAGCACTCCTGTGAAAATCAGTTGTTAGGCATCCCGTTCACCATTAGTGCATGCGGGACACATATGAGTAGAAAGTAGGGCGCTGGCTAGCCATCTAGTATATACATTAGAATAAATCATATAACTTTAAGAATACGTCGAAATCAAGTCAACACAAAATTAACTTACAAAGGTAGTAAATACACATTCTCGTTTTGAAATCATGGTATAAGAGTCTAAACCACAATTTCACAGTTTAATACGTAGTGTTAATTTGGTCATTTTTTTTAAACGAATCACTGAAAATCACTATAGTAAACGCTGGAAGTCGTTTATTTTCACTGCCTCTGAATTATACAGTGACCTTACAGTACGTATCGTACGTTGCTTTATGTATTCTCCTCTCTAATGGGAAATAACAGGCACCATAGGGCGAGGAGCAGTATTACAAAACTTCTAAATATTTCGGCAGATTTGAAGTATTTCAAGAAGTGTACTGTATCTCTAGCAATGGATCAAATAAACGTACAGAGAATGTCGCGATTGACAGGAAGAAAGACATCGCCGTTGTTATGGAGAGTAACAGATCACAGGCCAAATAAGTTGATTCTGAAAAGAAAAGACACTACGAACCCTGTTTTAAGAACTTTGAAGGCAATTATCACATACTCGGCAGCTGCTGGGAGGTTGCCTTTCAGTGCGCGAGGGTCTATCAAAAAATTATGTTGATTTCTTCCTTAATTTTGGTATTCCTGTTTCGTTTTTGAAAGAGATTTTTTAAGAAAATTTTGCGTAATTCAATTTCAATGGTAAATCGCCTTTTATAAAATATATGTAAAATATATGTAAGAATCGAGGGCTTTGAAAAAGAAGCAGCAATCCAGAAAGGAGTGAGGCAAGGCTGCAGTTTGTCTCCTCTCCTTTTCAATGTTTACATAGAACAGGCTGTAAAGGAAATCAAAGAGAAATTTGGAAAGAGAATCACAGTCCAAGGAGAGGAAATCAAAACCTTGAGATTTGCCGATGATATTGTTATTTTATCTGAGACTGCAGAAGATCTCGAGAAGCTGCTGAATGGTATGGATGAAGTCTTGGGTAAGGAGTACAAGATGAAAATAAATAAGTCCAAAACAAAAGTAATGGAGTGCAGTCGAACGAAGGCAGGTGATGTAGGAAATATTAGATTAGGAAATGAAGTCTTAAAGGAAGTAGATGAATATTGTTACTTGGGTAGTAAAATAACTAACGATGGCAGAAGTAAGAAGGACATAAACTGTAGACTAGCACAAGCAAGGAAGAGCTTTCTTAAGAAAAGAAATTTGCTCACTTCAAACATTGATGTAGGAATTAGAAAGATGTTTTTGAAGACTTTTGTGTGGAGCGTGGCATTGTATGGAAGTGAAACATGGACGATAACTAGCTCAGAAAGAAAGAGAATAGAAGCTTTTGAAATGTGGTGTTACAGAAGAATGCTGAAGGTGAGATGGATAGATCGAATCACGAATGAAGAGATACTGAATCGAATTGGCGAGAGGAGATCGATTTGGCTAAATTTGACGAGAAGAAGAGATAGAATGATAGGACACATCTTAAGACACCCAGGACTTGTTCAGTTGGTTTTTGAAGGAAGTGTAGGTGGTAAGAACGGTAGGGGTAGACCAAGGTATGAATATGACAAGCAGATTAGAGCAGATGTAGGATGCAATAGTTACGTAGAAATGAAAAGGTTAGCACAGGATAGGGTGGCACGGAGGGCTGCATCAAACCAGTCTACGGACTGATGACTCAAACAACAACATGTAAACAGAAATAAAGTTTCCCTGTTCGGTGATAGCTGTACAACAGGGGAATTTAAAAATTAATAACATGTAAGCTCATTTAATCCTAAGATAAATAGTATGAAAATTGGAATGGCTTTAAGTACATCGATATCAATTTTATGCTGTTAGCGTACGGTTTCCTTTGTTCTAGTGCAGCTACCGCTTGTGGATTTTCTCTCTCTATATTGGCTACATTTGTCTGTTTGTCAGAGTTGTTATAACTTGATAACTACTGGATATATTTTTACCAAACTTGATATTTAGAATCCACCTCTCCTTGGGTAGAGTTTAGGTCCAATGTTTCATCTAAATCCCTGAATTTACCCGGGGTGGAGGGTAATACGAAACCGAAACCGTGGTTTTGCACTCCCATAAAATACACACACCAAACTTAATGCAATTCTACCTGCCTTATGGAAATCAATGTCTAATTTTTCTTAATGTGCATCATTGCTATAGGAGGACTAATAAGTTAGATATCATATACGGACCGCTTTTCAGTCTAAGTACCAGCGGACTTAACCCAAAAATCGGGTGCAATTTATAATACATTCATTCAGGATTGTATTATCAGGTTCATACGACATGAAGGTATCACTTTGGAGTTAGCTTTTATAAAAATTATTATTTCCAATATAGTTTATTTAAATTAGGTCTATCAAAAGACTGTATGTAACGTACGTTTAAGAATGTGTTATTTCCGTTACTTTATGCCGTATACTTATTTATTGTACGATGGAAGGTAACGGAGATGGTTACAAAAAAGTGGATGTTTAGTCCAAGTCCCGTGGAACACTCGGTGCATTTCACTTCAAGGTGGGTTAACTGGAAGACCTAAAGAGACATGTTACCCTTTTCGATGAAATGAAATGGCGTATGGCTTTTAGTGCCGGGTGATCCCAGGACGGGTTCGACTCGCCAGGTGCGGGTCTTTTGACTTGACTCCCGTAGACGACCTGCGCGTCGTGATGGGGATGAAATGATGATGAAGACAACACATCCACCCAGCCCCCGTGCCAGTGAAATTAACCAATGATGGTTAAAATTCCCGACCCTGCCGGGAATCGAACCCGGGACCCCTGTGACCAAAGGCCAGCACGCTAACCATTTAGCCATGGAGCCGAACACCCTTTTCGATATAACAGAATGATAATAAGGGAGGTTATCATCAACGACGTGTTTTATGAGTCTTTAGACACAGCGCCACTTCAGTGGTCAGAGAAAGAACAATATGGAACGGAGAAGCTCGGACAATTTTCACAACATGCGAACTGGAAATGTACCATACAATAAACTCTCTAATCTTCTTCAGTATGTCCCGAATTTGTTGACCTTTATCGTACTTCACGTACATTCGTAGAAAAATGTAAGTAAGCAAGTCGTATTAAGCGATCGAATACAGGCATGTGAATTCGCATATATTAAAAGAGGAAACATGTAATCCATTTAAAATTCCCGTGCGGGTACAGGGTGATTCTAAAACACTTCTACAAACTTTGGGGCGGCTTCCTTACACCGAAACAAGAAAGAAAAGAGTCATATAAACATATGTCCCAAAATCTTTCGTTCCGTTTTCGCGTTGTTAAATTATTTACGAAATTTTACGTTTACGTTTAAGGGGATACGGAACGGTTAAAATGGTCAAAAATATAATTTTTTATTTTTTATATTTTATGAATCTCTGAAGTCTGCTCTTTAAACTGATATATAATATATTATAGTTTAACAATTAAAAGTTGCCACAATTTTAATTTAAACTTGCGCTAACAATTAGAAAATCATATGTGTGGAAAGTTTTAACTGCCGTTTTCTCAGTTTCCAATTTTTTCAAATGTACGTTCCTTTTTCTAGGTGACTATTTATCACAGAGCTGTGTAATTTTCATCATTAATTTGTCTCATATTGGTTAACATTTTAACGGAGGGATTTCCTGATTTATATAAAACTGTTTGAGATTTGGCTGTTTTTTAGGAAAAAAATTTATTCTTTTTATTTGACTGTTTAAAAAAATATGTATCTGAGTCCCCGTAAGTCCAATTACAAAAACGCTCCGTCAGTATGTCAAGTAAGGTTTGAGTAAAATGTGACATAAATTTCATTTCCATAACTTTATTAGATCCTGAGAAAAGGGAACATAAATTAAACAAATTTAACATTGGTAAGATAGGCGGCTCCGTTTACGTTTAACAGATCGTTTATGTGTAATGCGGCTCCGTCACATTTAATCTCGTTGTTCGAGATGCACTCGCTGGTATCTACCTTGACAAGTGGATGGGTAGATGAGGACAGGTTCACGGTCTGTACGTGCCTCCGACTCCAGTCCTTTGAATTTTTATCTCAGGGGGCACCTTAAACAATTGGTTTGTGCAGAAAACATCTCGGAGGAAGAAACTCTTCTTCGACGTGTGATGGAAGCCCGCGAAACCATTCGACACCATCAGAGAGTGTTTAAAAGGGTGCGGCAGTCCATGATTCGACGAGTGCAGGCGTCTCTGGATTCGAGAGGACGACATTTCGAGAATTTGATATGACTTCATGTGTCGAACACTTCCTAAAAATCTGACGACGATATCATACTGTATCACATTAAAACGTTCAATCATTAATAACATTTTGAACACTAATAAATATAAAACGAAGAATTTTGGAACATATATTTATATGAACCTTTTCTTGTTTTTATGTAACGAACCTCTCTTCAAAGTTTGTACAAGTATTTTACAATCACCCTGTAAAGAAATTTCCAAATTTCTGTAGTAGTTTGAAACAATTTTTGTATAATATTTTATTAGCCATGAAAAAGCCCTAATTTGTCTAGAATATTATGGCTGTAGGTTATAACTAGTTATCTTAAATAGAACAAACATATAATACAAAATTTTTCGAGTGAGTGATTACACACACAAATTAACTAAACAGAGAGAAAAGGAAACAAATTCTTAATTTTTCTAAAATAAACTGCATGAACTTAAAAATTCATTCATACAACTGATCTTGTGAAATATCCTAAAATATATGTTTGACCAACATTACTGTACAACAATGTAAGCGTTGTTTCAAAATATATCTAGCTTTGCTGAAGAATGGACAATCAAAAATAAGGTGAGCTGCAGTTTCTTTATCTCCACAAACACAACTGTTATTACTACTAATATTGAATTTATATAAATAAAATTTAAATTGTCCGTGACCCGAAAGAAACTGCGTGCTGGTGAAGTTTGGTTTCAATAAACTGCAGTCCAAACGGTCCTGTGCCGTGGGGAAAAAGTTGTTCTTGTAACTTCACCCTTATTACTTGAGTTCCACAGCTTTGACCATTCACTGATTGCGAATTTATATAATTCACATTTCACTTTTGATATAAGGGCTCTTTTGTACACGGTATAATACGTTAGTCAACTGTTCGGAATTTTAAGCTTTCGATTCTTCAAACCCATTTACATTCGAGAAATATATAATCTGTAGTTCCAACTGACTTTCAGTTTAACTAGAACTTTCAGTTACTCAATAGTTCTTGGTTTCCTGTCGACATGTGGTCTCACCCCCTCCTCAGATTGTTCTAACGTTACAATATTTCAGCGATACCAGCAGTGATAAGCCTTATCTAGATATACTGTTCCATTACGTGCGGGATCAGACCACATAATTCATGTTATTGGTTTCATTTCCTCTCACCCAGCCCTTGAAGCAGCTCCGGAAATCCGCCATCTCCTCCAACAGATGGCTCTCTCTCCGTGTTCTGCCTCTGATACGGGAATAATGGTTTTCACTACAGATGAATAAACAAAATCAACACGAGAGGCTCAACTGTAAAATCACTTAACGAGATAAAAGGCTGAAATTATAATCTTGTTCCTTGAAATTGTGTTTTTACCCACATTTTCTTCTTTCATTTTGGCCGACTATGGACCACGTTAATTCGAATTCAGCTTCATCTGTTTCTGGGCTTTAATCCTCATCCAGTTCTCCTTCATCCTCTCCAATCTCTTCCTTTCTTCTGTCCGCAGCGCTTGGGTACGGAATCTAACATATTTTGAAATCTCTTGGGGGTCTTGATCCTTCTCAACTTATAAGCATCCCTAATTTCTTTTCCTTGTATTTCCATTTCTTCAGGTCCTTCTTCACATCCTAATTCCAGCGCACCTTAGTTTTCCTGATGTCATAAAATCTTGTTATCTGATTGGTCATTCTTCCCGGGTTCATTCTGTAGATGTGTCCGAAGAGCATGGCTCTCCTCGTCCGGTTGTTATCTGAGAGATCTTTTCCATCTTGAGATATAGTTCTTTCTTTCCTTTCTTTCTGTATGATCCATCCTCTGTGCTTTGGGGTCCCAGTATCTTACTCAGAATCTTTCTATCCACCAGTTCCAACTTCTTGACCAGTCCTGTTTTACTGTAATAAGGTTCAAACATTCAGCTGCATATAACGCCTCCAGGCGGATGACTGTCTGGTGCTGTATGAGTTTTCCATTGATCGAGGTATTCTTCTTCTTGTTGTAAGTGTTCATAATTAGATTATTAAACGACATAACACCATTCTTGAAAGTATTTCCTGTCTATCGGAACCTGTCATATTGATACTGGAGTGTTCCGTGGTCAGGGGAACGAATTGCTCGATATACTGCATGGTTTCATAGTCCGTCACCGTTCACAGTGGATATCAACTTAGTTGAACTCGGTGACTAAACGTATGTCTGGCATCCATCCACCTTATTATTGTAGCAATTAAGATCAACATCGCGTGCCTTGTGCTGTCATTGTGAAATATTGCAATGGAGATAGCAATCTAATGTCCGCACTCATTATGTCTAACATTAATGGATTCTCAAACGACTAACTGCTAACGACAGAGGGCGAACAGCAAACACATAGGCAGTGTAGGGGAGTACGAACATACTGTGTTAAGCAAGTTGCTACCTTGGAAATAATAGCCCTCGAATTTGTGCTTATTTTTGATTACAATTCTATCAAAATTTGATATTTCTTCCTTCTGGTCGTACTATAAATCCTTGCATTCATCAATACATCTTTTAAAATTAAATTATACACATGATTCACTATTTTTTAAGTCAGTGATTTTTCTGCTATATTCTGATATAAGTTTTAATCATTTTACAGAAAATATACTATTTAGAATTGGACCCACAGATTATTTTAAATTCACAATCATTTCGTCATCTTACCATTTTTATAAAATCTTAGTGAGCGGGTAAATTTTAAATTTTAGCTTATCATTTCATTTCGTATCATCTTTTACAATCATCTAGATATTATGTCCTTTAAGAAAAGCTCATCACCACAACGAGAAAAGTACCAAAGCGCTGAACACGACGCTGCTGTCCATAGCTAAGCTTAAACAGTCAACGTACAACAATTCCTTCACTGACGTGGCTAGTCGCCAGTCTGTAACACACTATAATCATTCATTCCGGTCATTCCGAAAAACACTGCATTAATTAATGCATTCATTCCGATCTTTCTGAAAAATACTAAAGTCATGCATTCATTCATCCATTCATCATTCCGATCATTCTTCAAAACACTCTATTCATTCCAGTCACTCTGAAAAACATTATATTCATTCATTCACTCTGGTCATTCTGAAAAATCTATATTCATTTATTCATTCATTCATTCCGATCGTTCTGATTAACACTAGATTAATTCATTCATTCTGATCACTCTGAATACCGCTATTTTCATTCATTCCCGCTCATTCTAAAAACACTATATTCATTCATTCCGGTTATTCTGAAAACACTACATTTGTTCTTTCCGGTCATTCTGAAAACACAATATTCATTCATTCATTCCGATCATACAGAAGAAAACTACATTCATTCATCTTTCTGATCGCTCTAAAGGACACTATATTCATTCATTCCGATCATTCAGAAGAAAACTACCTTCATTCGTTCCGGTTATTCTGAAAAACACTATTCATTCATTCCGTTTATTCTGAAAAACACTATATTAATTCATTCACTCATTCATTATTTCCGGTCATTCTGAAGAACACTATATTCATTCATCTGATCACTGTGAAAATCACTATAATAATTAATTCTGATCACTCTGAAAAACACTATTCATTCGTTCATTCATTCATTCCGGTCATTCTACAAAAGGCTATAATCATTCATTCTGGTCACTCTGAGAAAACACTATATTCATTTTATCCGGTCAATCTGAAAAATACTATATCCATTCATTCCGATCACTCTGAAAAATACTACATTAATTCATTCCCGTCATTCTGAAAACACTATGTTCATTCATTACGACCTTTCTGAAGAACACTATATTCATTCAATCTCATCACTGTGAAAAACACTATATTCATTCATTGCGATCACTTTGAAAAACATTCTATTTATTCATTCCCGTCATTCTGAAAACATATTCATTCATTCATTCATTCATTCATTCTGATCACTCCGAAAAAACACTAAAATAATTCATTATGATCACTCTGAAAAACACTATATTTATTCATTCCGATCATTCTGAAGAACACTATATTCATTCATTCCGATCATTCTGAAGAACACTTTATTCATTCATTCTGATCACTCTGAAAAACACTAAAATAATTCATGCTGATCACTCTGAAAAACACTATATTTATTCATTCCGATCATTCTGAAGAACACTATATTAATTCATTCCGATCATTCTGAAGAACACTTTATTCATTCATTCTGATCACTCTGAAAAACACTAATTCATTCTGATCACTCTGAAAAACACTATATTCATTCATTCCGGTCATTCTGAAAAACACTGTATTCATTCATTTCGGTCATTCTGGAAAACACTATATTCATTCATTCCGGTCATTCTGAAAAGCACTATATTCATTCATTCATTCATTCATTCCGGTCATTCTAAAAAACATAATTCTCTCCCCTTCCTTCCATTCTCTCCATAGTTTTTCGTTCATTCTGTGACAAAGCACCGGACTATGGTTGCACTGATACAATTAATCCTTACAGACTGTACCATATCATATTCTCCATCTCAAAAACTGCATTAGTTTTATATAATGCTACGCGTCCCGGAACTGGGTTTTCACGCACCGTACATTACGATAAATCTATTTACGGGCTGTGATAACAGAGAGATGTAACCACTGACTATTCACAAATATGTTCGTAGTTCAAATACTGTCCAGTATATGTGGAAATATCACGTCCACGTTGTAAGGATTCCTCACAAAATTGCAGGTCCTGTGGCAATGATCACGTGACGAACATTTACGTAAATGTATATGCTTGCTTTTATTATCAATCTATTTCTTGCAACAGCTCATAGGATCCCTCTTTGTTAAATACCGAAGTTACAAGTCGAAATGATGTACACCCACAGTGGTAGACTCCTCCAAGATCTACAATGGGGCTGGTTTAGTAATCTTTAGGATGAGTAATTAAAATACTGTGTTTTGAAACAGGCCAATACCCTGTGTACCTGGTTTGAGCACGAGGACTAACATACCGTTGATTTTGTTGTTCATAATTAATGTGTGCGCTCCAGCGGTCGCTCCGTAAATCACCAGCTCGCTGTCGTAGTGTGCGAGTTGTGTGCTCAAGAGGAGGACACAGATGCACTCAACTGTGGCCGGCATACATTTATTAACAGAGAGCCCACTTTAATACCAACTGCTACGTACGTACTAGATTTACGTTAAAGTTCTTACTGCCTTAGTCTCTAGAGAACACTTCCAAAGATGATGCAACGCAATATTCAGAATAAACACGCAAAGATATAGGGTGTTCACGCAGTTCTTATACGAGTAAACAGTATTTCCACACACTGTGCAATAATTGAAAGGGAAGAGCTTGGAAAATATTCCCAATGGCTGGTGTTGCATTAGCCTGATCCGGGCACCACATACTGCAGAGTGGAAATGGTTGCATATGCCTGTGTATTCGTGATCTTTGGTTGTTTCAATGTTTTAGACTTCTATGGAAGAAGGGAGGGTGCGGTCAGTGGTTGAGAATAAGTCGGATAAAAACCAGTGTGGTTTCAGATCACAGACGGGCTGTCAGGATACGATTTTCAGTATGCGCCAGGTAATTGAAAAATACTACGGGAAGAATAGAGAATTACGTTTCGTAGGTCAAAGGTATTTATGTTTACAAGTAGGAATTGATGGTAGAATTAGTTCTTCGTTCAAAGCACTTACAGTGGTTAGACAAGGCTGAAATCATTCACCTCTTTTCTTCACAGTATACATGGATCATCTATTGAGTGATATAAAATGGCAGAAAGGGATTCAGTTAGGTAGAAATGTACTAAGCAGTTTGGCCTATGCTGAGGACTTGGTCTTAATAGCAAATTCTACTGAAACGCAGCAATTTAATATCTTGGAACTTGAGAATAGGTGCAATTAGTATGATATGAAAATTACCCTTTCCAACACTAAAGTGATAGAGAATTGAATATTAGGTCGGGAATACAAAGCTGGAACAGGAATGTAATTTTAAGTATTTAGGTCATGTGTTCTCCCAGGATGGTAATATAGTAAGTGAGAGTGAATCAAGGGGCAGTGAATCTAATGCAGTGAGCTCGCAGTTGCAATCAACAGTATTCCGTAAGAAGGAAGTCAGCTCCCGTACAAAGCTATCGTTGCACTGGTCTGATTTCAGAGCAATTTTGCTTTACGGGAATGAAAGCTGTGTGTATTCAGGAGGGAACAATGGCAGGAGGGTACTCAGAATTGGCAGATAAAGACTGAGCTTGGAATGAACTCGACTGATGAAGCTGTACGCACAAACCGGTGGGGTCATGTGAGGCGAATGGAGGAGCATAGTTACCTAGGATAATAATGGGCTCTACCAATGAGGGTAAGAGAAGTCGAGGGAGACTAAGACGACAATGGTTAGAGGTATAGAACTAAACGAGTCCCCTGAACTAGTTACAAATAAACGAATGTGGCCGTGGTTAATACAATCACCGAGGCTTGCAGACTGAATACTGAAAGGCGTATATATGGAGGAATAAATCACGAGGAAAAATACTTTTACGAAATATTACACAAGATTTAATTTGCAATATACCAGATCTATGCAACCCGCAGTTGATTACCTAAAATGAAAACATCTGCCCTGTTGTTTGATAATAAGTTATTGTGTAGGTGCCTGGCTTGATATACGTGGATTTGCTGTTATTCAACCCACTGTATGGAGGTAATAATAAACCAATAGAACCGTTTTACGTGTATAAAAGGAACACTTCGTGATGATCAGAAACTGGATAAACACTGGAATGTTACAGTATAAGGAAAATCACAGGTAGTTTCTCCGTGGCCACGGTTATTAACGTCCAGCGCTGAGTTTCATGTTGTGAGGTTCAATTCCGGCGAAAACAATGATCAGTTGTAATTTTTATCACATTTCGAATTCGACGCACCCTTCTACGTTTGCTCGTTCGAATTTTTTTGCAATGACCTGCAAGGCGATACGCAGGTTTCTCTCAACAGCTTCTTCGTTATCCCTGGAGAACCATCGGTCTACACAGCACTTGAAAATGTATACGCAGTTGGTAGTCTTCGCCCAGAAAATCTCTCGTGGTATTTCTGTTCTTCTTCTTTAACGTCGCTGGTTTCGACGGGAAAGGGCTAGAAACGGCTCACCTTTGCGACCAATTTAAATGAATGAATATTTTTCATAATTAGTCCTCTTGAATTCCATCTTGTTATTATGATTACTCCTACTTTTAAAAACTCTACTCAAACTTATCAATCTACTAATGTCATTGCACGCATTTCTCTACTGACACTCCTGAACATACCGCTTAGTCAAGCAGCTCGTATCCTTACGTGCAAATATTTCCTGCCAAAGAAAAGATTGTAAGACTTTCGTAAAACTACTCTGGGTCCAACTTGATCCTATTAGAGACTTATACGCTCTCCCCTCTACATTGTTACTACAACCCCTAAATACCCTCATAACCTAATGAAGAGGTATGCAACCTTCATTTAGAACCTCGCTAATGTGATAACCCCGATGAAGATCTTCCCTTACAGTGATGGCCATGAGGAATTATAACCTTGACTTTTCAGCCCGTTGAAATGAAATGGCGTATGGCTTTTAGTGCCGGGAGTGTCCGAGGACATGTTCGCCTCTTCAGGTGCAGGTCTTTTGATTTGAAACCCGTAGGAGGCGACCTGCGCGTCCAGATGAGAATGAAATGAAGATGAAGACTACACATACACCCAGCCCCCGTGCCAGACAAATTAACCAATGATGGTTGAAATTCCCGACTCTGCCGAGAATCGAACCCGGAACCCCTGCGAACAAAGGCCAGAACGCCAACCATTTAGCCGTGGAGCCGGACTTCAGCTCGTTAATAGCATACCATCATCTGCCGTTCATCTCACAACATTGTCGAGAGCTTTTATTTTTTTTTTGAAGTTGATCACAATCCTGTAACTTTATGCCGTATTTTCGCGAATAATCCCCGCCACCGAATAATCCCCGCACCCTAACTTTAGGAAGGTTGATTTTGAAAAAAAATGCCAACATTCACTCAAATAAAACCCACACCCCAATTTCGTGCATCAATTTTTTAAGTATGCGGGTATTATTCGCGTAAATACGGCGTATTTAAGCGAATAATCCCCGCATCCAAATTTTAGGAAGGCTGATTTTTAAAAATGCCAACATTGACTCAAATAAAACCCGCACCCCAATTTTGTGCCTCAGTTTTTTTTTTTTAATATGCGGGTATTATTCGCGTAAATACGGTATTACCCTTTACAGTGCAATATCACCCGCAAAATCCTTATCTGTGATTTTAGTTCTTTACACGTATCATTTATATATAAGGAAAGTTAAAGGACCAAACATCATGCCTTGCGGAACTACCTCTAAATCGAGTATCGCATAATGTTTCACCTATTCTAATTTTCTGACTCTATTTCACACAATGGTAGCCACCCATTTAGCCAATCGCTTGTGCCATCCAGCAGCCCTAATTTAAATCAGTAGTCTCTCATGATCAATAGTGAAACAGATAATTTGATCTGGGAATTTAAAATATCTTCTATACGTCGCTGAATTCCTGCAACCTTATCAAGATTGACGGGGGACTCGAACCCATCTTTTTTCACCAAATGCAGAGTGCAACCGCAATTTGCCGTGCCACAACGCACTGACCTAAGCTGTTCGATAGTAGTATAATAATTCAGTTCTTCAGAACTAACCATGATTTACGGAACATTCTGTAGTATCCAGATTTACTGAAATTGGATTTGAGTACTGTGGTTACTTGTGTACAATGAGCGATAATGAATTTGTGCGGGTTGTGGAGTACCGCGCGAATGAACTACGTTGTTAAGCTTAACAAATATGTTTTAGTGAACATCATTACATGATACTCAATATATGCTGCTCTACAAAACATAGCTGCCCGTTTCATCAGATTGGGAAATGTATTGAATATATTTCAGTGTATATGTATCAATAAATACGTTCCACAAGGATGGAACTTACCACCTGTATTGTTTAGTGTGTATATATTATATAGAGAGAGTGAATGTTATTGGAGGTGCATTTTGTCGGAAATCACACAGAACAAATCGTGCTTCTTTCCTTTGTATCTTTAGCAGTTCCTGAATCAAGTAATCATTGTGAGGGTCCAATACACTGTAACCATATTCTAGTTGTGGTCTTACCAGAGAGTTATATGCTTTCCTTACTACGACTATAGCAAGGGGATAGACATACCTCCCCTGGTACTGTGCATACGCGCTGCACCGTGATTATCGCAGGATAGTTTGTTGCGGTAAAACAGTCTGTTCTAGATGTCCAGTGTCTTGAAGAGGTACGCTTTTCAACTGACGTTCCAAAGGCGCACTGCGAGCAAACATTCGTATTACGATTGTGCTATCCAAATATATATGTATACCCCGTATTTATGGACAGTAATAGGTTACAAGATCTTGGAGAATACAATCAGAAAGAGGTAAGTAAAGTTAAGAGAAGAGCAGTATGGCTTCAGATCAGGCAGGTTCACTGTAGACCTTATATAAACAAGAGCATCATTATGAGTGGGATAAACATTTACGGATGACCTTGTTGGACTTAGAAAAAGCATATAATCGTGTGTGTAGAAACAATGTATGGGAAGTCTTACAGTAAAAAATGTGTCGAGAAGCAAACAATATAAAGAGTGTGGGAGTTGTACCATGTGAGAGCCAGTTGTGTAAAAGTAGGAGGAGAGAGAACAGACTGGTTTGAGCAAAAATGTGGATTAAGACAAGGAAGTGCTCTGTCACCTGTGCTCTTCACTGTACTAATGGACGACCTAATGATAAAAGTGGCAAAGAAAACTGGGGAAGGAAAAATTAAAGTGATGTAGATGACTTGTTTGTCTGGGGAGAAAGGGAAGAGGATTTCCAGGAACAGTTAGATACAAGGGAAGATGATGTGGAACAGTATGGAATGAATCTTAATGCCAAAAATAGTGAGATCGCTATCACAACTAGAAAGAAGGAGAGACCTACGAGCGGGATAATGCTTGGAGGGGAACAGCTTAGATAGGTAGAGAGTTTCAAGTACCTGGGAGTATCATAGAGAAAAGTGGGAGAAATGATAAGGAAATAATCGAACGTGGAAGACAAGCAGGAGCGTTCCTTAAAAGTATCAGCAGCCTGGTTTTGAGCAAGGATGACCCTCAGAGAAGCAAAAGAGTGATATACAAGACGTACTACGTACCTATTCTGACGTATGCCACAGAAACTTGGGTAATGAGGCAGAGAGCCATAACTAGGATACAGGAAAGTGAAATGAATTTTCTGAGAAGCAGGATAGGAGTGGCAAGAATGGATCAGATGAGAAAGGCGAAGATTGGAGATATATTAAAAGAAAAGCCACTACAGAACAGGATAGAGGCATCAAGAGTTAGATGTGTATGAACACGCGAATAGAATGGCAGAGGAAAGGATGTCCAGGAAGATGCAGAAAATGGAGATAACAGGAAAATGATCAAGAGGAAGACCAAGAGACAGGTGGATAAAGGAAGTGCAAGAGAGTGAACAAAGAAGAGGAGAAGATCGGGTAAGAGTGAAGAGGGAGAAGTGGTGGGATGACAAGAAAAGATGGAGTGGCTTATGCTCCAAGCACACCTGGCCAACAGCTAGAAACTGCAGATGATGATTACGATGATGATGATGATGATGATGATGATGATGATGATGATGATGATGATGATGATGATGATGAATAGGTTAGAATGAAAACTAATTTGGCTATTTACAAAGCGGTATCTAATGTGGCGAGAGTAACATACATTCTAGGGTTTCTAATGGGCCCCTTATGTTTATGCAAAGTTTACAGCTTAAATGTTGTGCAGGTAAGAGTATACTTGTTACTCCTTTCAGTAAACTCACATTCTAACATATTACTGCCTAGAAATGAAAAAATGAAAATCCACAGCTTGTTTCCAGTAATTCGACCGGGTCAGGAATGGAATGAATGAAGCCCCATCTAGCGGTGAGGATAGGAATTGTGCCGGCTGCCGAAGCCTGTCGCACTCCTTTGGTGCCAGGAAATATGGGATCTATTTATGTTCTAAAATAACTGAGAAAATGTTCATCGGTCCCACGACCAGGAAATCAATATCCATAAGTGCGATGCTGCGAAAGAAAGTAGTTAATTAATAAGTTCAAACAATGTGAATTAAAGAGATGGTACTAGTTAAGCGCTTCTTCACATAAAACTGTGAATATTATTCCAGTACTTCAGCGACACAAATGTACTTGTAACATACGGGCACCTCCATACACAAAAGACGAACAATGGGAAATGTTTTAATTCACTCCCTCACACCCCAACCCACACAGCTCACATGAAATATGAATTCTGAAATAATACTGTGTAGAAGTGTGTGACGTTCAACTTCACAACCCGTGTCTCTCTCGCTCTGTGTTTTAATTCCAACTCATGTCGGTGGTTTGTTTTTTAATATCAAGGTATAAAGTTTATTGTCCAAGTTCAACTTCCCCTACTCAGTAAAGTAGATAATCAGATTATGAGAACAGTTTTTACATACAATTAAATGTTATCTCCAGATATTTTTATATAAAACAAAAAGTTCACTTTCATTTCAGGTAACAATTATTCCTTTTCTGTCAGATAACAAGGCGAGTCAGAGGACATCCGTATTGTCACAGAAAAATATAAAAAATACTGCAACTAAAATGTTTAAAGTACAGTGTTATTCATGGACCAAGATCCCATTAGTGCCCAGTTTAGGTCATGAAACGGTACGAGTTAGCCGTGCGGTTAGCGGCGCGCAGCTGTGAGCTTGCATCCGGGAGATAGTGGGTTCGAGCCCCACCGTCGGCATTCCTGAAGATGGTTTTCTGTGGTTTCCCATTTTTACACCAGGCAAATGCTGGAGCTGTACCTAATTAAGGTCACGGCCGCTTCCTTCCCAATCCTAGGCTTTTCCTATCCCATCGTCGCTATCTGTGTCGGTGCGTCGTAGAACAAATTGTAATAACTACAGCATGAATGTTGTTGGTTTTGTTGTTGTTTGAGTTATCAGTCCATAGACTGGTTTGAAGCAGCCCTCCATGCCACCCTATCCTGTGCTAACTTTTTCATTTCTACGTAACTACTGCATCCTATATCTGCTCTAATCTGCTTGTTATATTCACACCTTGGTCTTCTCCTACCGTTCTTACCGCCTACACTCCCCTCAGAAACCAATTGACCAAGTCCTGGCTGTCTTAAGATTTGTCCTATTGTTCTATCTCTTCTTCCCATCAAATTTATCCAAATCGATCTCCTCTCGCCAATTCGATTCAGTACCTCTTCATTCGTGATTCCATCTATCCAGTTCAACTTCAACATTCTTCTGTAAGACCACATTTCAAAAGCGCCTATTCTCTTTCATGCTGAGCTAGTTATCGTACATGTTTCACTTCCGTACAATGCCAACATCAATTCGAAAGTTTTCAGAAACATATTTCTAATTCATAATTCAATGTTCGAAGGGAGCAATTTTATTTTGTTACGAAAGGACTACCTTGCTTGTGCTAGTCTGCATCTTATGTCCTCCTTACTTCTGCCATCGTTAGTTATTTTACTACCCAAATAACAATATTTATCTACTTCCTTTAAGACTTAATTTCCTGATCTAATATTAGCTGCCTCACCTGACTTCGTTCGACTGCACTCCATTACTTTTTATTGGATGTATTTATTTTCATCTTGTACTCGTTACCGAAGAATCCGTCCATACAATTCAGCAATGTCTCCACATTCTCTGGTTTCTAAGATAAAATAACAATATCATCGGGAATCTCAGGATTTTGATTCCCTCTCCTTGGATTGTGATGGCCTTTCCAAATTCCTATTTGATTTCCTTTGCTGCCTGTGTTCTACATAAACATTTGAAAAGAGTGGGGGGAAAATGCAACCTTTCCTTATTCCTTTCTGGATTGCTACTTCTTTTTCAAAGCCAACGATTTTTAAAACGATTGTTGTATTTTTGATAATTCTTCGTTCGATCTCGAATAGCTTGGTCCAATCAACGTTTTCGAATGCATAGTCTAGATCTTCGAATGACATGTTCGTCGGCTTGTCCTTCAGAAGTAAACTTCGGATTGCTTCACGTGTTCCTGTATTTCTTCTGAAGCCAAATTGATCTTCTCCCAACTGAGTTTCAACTTGTCCTTCCATTCTTCTGAAAATATTACGTGTTAAGATTTTGCAGGCATCAGATACTAAACTAATGGTGCGGTAGTTTTCACACTTGTCAGCACCGGCTTTCTTTGGAATACGTATAACAGCATTCTGCTGAAAATTGTATGCCACTTCTCCTGTCTCATACATCTTACACACTAAATGGAATAACATCGCCATGCTCGCTTCACCTACGGCAGTGAATAATGACTGAGAATGAGAACCCAACCGTATAAGAAGCCTGAACACCACAACGCTGGTAAACTTCCTACGGACAATTTACCAATGTATATCTGCAAAAAACTGTTTACAGTGATAAGAATCGAGGGCTTTGGAAAAAGAAGCTGCAATCCAGAAAGGAGTGAGGCAAGGCTGTAGTTTGTCCCTCTCCGTTTCACTGTCTATATAGAACAGACGATACATGAAATCAAAGAGAAATTTTGGGAAACGAATCACAATCCAAGAAAAGGAAATCAAAACTCTGAGATTTTCCTATGATATTATTATTCTATCTGAGTCTGCAGAAATTTCTACATGGTATGGACGGAATCTTGGAGAAGGAGTAAAAGATAGAAATAAATCAATACAAAACAAAAATAATGGAGTACAGTCGATGCACGATATATTAGATTAGGAAATGAAGTCTTCAAGGAAGTATATGGATATTGTTAAATGGGTAGTAAAATAACTAACGATGGCATAACATGCGGACTAGCACAAGCAAGGAAGACTTTTCTTAAGAAAAAAACTGCTCACTTCGAATATTGGCATAGGTATTAGAAAGATGCTTTTGAAGAATTTCGTCTGGAGGCTGGCATTGTATAGAAGGTTTGTTAAGTATCTGAATAATTACTAAGTTAATACCAGCGCACAGAGTTCGGATCGAACCCGTCAACTTTGACTCATAAACTCGTCCTCCACTGTCTGAGCCACTTGGCCCACTATTTTTTCTGTTGCAATTTGTTTTACGTCGCAGTGAAACAGGTAGGTCTTATGGCGACGATGGGATAGGAAAGGGATGGCAGTGGGAAGGAAGTGGCCGTGGCCTTAATTAAGGTACAGTCTCAGCATTTGCCAGGTGTGGAAATAGGAAACCATAGAAAGTTCAACTGTATTCAAAGTACATAAATCCAACTCTCTTACTAATGTTTCTAACTCCCTTCCCCTGGCGCAAGACATTTCAGAGCCCCATATAGGATGATGGGCGTTAAAATCACCCAATAAGAGGAATGGAGGTAGAAGCTGATCTGCAACCATCTTGAGAGCTACCGACGTTCGGGCACGAACCTTTCACTTTAAAAGCCACATGAATGTATTATTATTATTATTATTATTATTATTATTATTATTATTATTATTATTATTATTATTATCGTAACATAACTTATTTTTTCTGCTTTAACTGATAAATTCCTCTCGATGCTTAATTCACAGTCACTACAAATGAACACAAACATTTTTTTTTCTAGTGGCTTTACGTCGCACCGACACAGATAGGTCTTATGGCGACGATGGGACTGGAAATGGCTAGGAGTGGGAAGGAAGCGGCCGTGGCCTTAATTGCCTGGTGTGAAAATGGGAAACCACGGAAAACCATTTTCAGGTATGCCGATAGTGGGGTTCAAACCTACTATCTCCCGAATGCTGGATACTGGCCGCACTTAAGGGACTGCAGCTATCGAGCTCGGTCCAAACAATATTAATAGATAATCAAATTATAATTCTGACCACAATCATACTGCATAATCCCTTACAGGTCCACTTGTCGTGCGTGTGACTGTACATGGTATGTTTACTCATAACTTTTAATATCCCCAAAACCTGGTAGGCTTTCATGTAGGCAGAAGTTGACAGTAATCTCTTTCTGTCGGATACTTTGAGGTTATGTCTGCCCTATGGGTGTTGGCGGCAGTCGGAAATCGAAACTGGAGCGGCGAGTGACGTCATGGTCCCCGGCAACGAGCAAAAGCGCGTTCTATGTGACCACAGCGATCGGAGTTTGTTATTGTGCTAGACCACGTTCACAAAACTGTTATGACGTGATTCTTCTCTTCCGTTTATTTTTAATTTCGTCTCTTTGAAATGAATGTTTAATTAAAATATACGGTAACCACCGAAATGCACGCAATCTTTGGTGGGGATGTTTCGTCAACACCGACAAATTTCATTAATTGTTTTCCAGACATTGAAGATGCTATTTATTATATTTTTAATTCTTATTTACTTTTACTTCCCCTAATCGCATTAATGGGACTCGGAATTGAGATTTACGGACACATAATTAATTTTTGTATTTTAAAAATAGAATTAACTTTGGAATCCCAGCTTTAAAGTGGTTCATATATCACTTTTATATAATAAGTGGATTTTTTATATATTTAGAATAGCTCATGCGTGAAAAGTAGTCAGCTGTTAGCCATCATGGCCGTTTAAGTTAAAATACTCGTAGCAATTCTGTAATGAATTCGGTGGTTTGATAACTGGGAAGAAGTACAACCATCCACACTGTCTACCTCTTGCTCTGATGGAAATAATAAAGCCAGCTTTCAGAGACTTAGCACACCCTGATTTGCTGAAAAAATATACGCAAAGACGGACACAAAACGCAAAAGAGAGCTTAAACATTGTCATCTGGAGTCGGATTCCCAAGACATTGTTTGTTGGTATCTATACACTTCGCTTCGGAGTATTTGATGAAGTGGCTTAATTCACTAAAGGAAATGTAACAAGAAGTAAAGTTGCTAGGATTGGGTATCGGGTGTCGAACCATTGACACCATGTTACATTGCGACAAGCAATGACTCCAAAATACTGACCGAAACTTGTAGAGTTTAGCCAAGGAGACCAGGAAACAACAGAGCTACCAAAAGAAAACTGCTCGAATGGTTTGGTGTGGGGAAATTATGACCCAAGTTATGGGAGAGGCTTCATTTGGCATTCTAACTTTGAAAGCTGCTTTCGGAAGTTTGCTTTTTTTAAATTACATAATGTACCTTTTCTCACCTTCTACTACATGTGGGAGCTTGAAATTTTCACAGTTTTCTTTTTATTCAAATGTTCTACATCTACTAAAAGTAGTATAATTGGACAGTTCGGGCGCCACCTCCACCTCAGGCTCCCAGTGGCCACCTCCACCTCAGCCAGAGGCCTCCCAGTGGCCACCTCCACCTCCACCTCAGCCAGAGGCCTCCCAGTGGCCACCTCCACCTCCACCTCAGCCAGAGGCCTCCCAGATGCCTCCTCCACCTCCCGCGGGAAATTTGAATTTGTAAACAAAGCCACGTGCTTTTTGACAGACAACAACGCACCGCTAACCTCAGTACTGCCATCTTGACGGGCCTAAACCTCAGTAGTGCCAACTTAACCTCACAAGCGCGAGGTAAACAAAGCCACGTGCTTTTTGACAGCCACGTGCTTTTTGACAGATTTGTAAACAAAGCCACGTGCTTTTTCACAGACAACAACGCATCGCAAACCTCAGTACTACCATCTTGACGGGCCTAAACCCCAGTAGTGCCAACTTAACCTAACTAGCATGAGGTAAACAAAGCCACGTGTTTTTTGACAGCCACGTGCTTTTTGACAGATTTGTAAACAAAGCCACGTGCTTTTTGACAGACAACAACGCATCGCTTACCTCATTACTGCCATCTTGACGGGAATAAACCTCGGTGGTACCAACTTAACCTAACTAGCTCGAGATAAACAAAGCCACGTGCTTTTTGACAGCTGTCATCCGCCATCTTTAAACTACAGAGCGCTGTGCTGCCCTCTTCCGTCACCTGTCATCGGCAGTGCTGCCATCTTGGCGGGCCTAAACCTTAGTGCTACCAACTTAACCTCACTAGCTCGAGATAAACAAATCCACGTGCTTTTTGACAGCCACGTGCTTTTTTGACAGCTGTCATCCGCCATCTTTAATCCATAGAGCACAGTGCTGCCCTCTTTAGCTACTTACCTTTGAAATGTGGTGGCGGATAATTTGAAAAAATGCTTTTTTGACAGCAGCCATCTTTGAGCGCCGTGCTACACTCTTTAGCTAGTTACCTTTGAAATGTGGTGGCAGGCAATTCCACATGACAGCAGTCATCTTTAATCAAGAGAGCACCGTGCTGCCCTCTATGTGGTGGCGGCAAATTCTACATGCTCTTGTTTGGAAACAAACTCACGCGCTTTTTTGACAGCCGTCATCCGCCATCTTTAATCAACAGAGCACAGTGCTGTACTCTTTAGCTAGATACCTTTGAAATGTGGTGGCGGCAAATTCTACATGCTCTTGTTGGGAAACAAAGCCACGTGCTTTTTTGACAGCTGTCATCCGCCATCTTTAATCAATAGAGCACTGTGCTGCTATCATGCGGGCAATTTCGTCAGCTGTCATCCGCCATCTTTAATCCAGAGAGAACAGTGCTGCACTCTATGTGGTGGCGGTAAATTCCACGTGCTTTACAAACCTATGTGCTTTTCTGACAGCTGTCATCCGCCATCTTTAATCTAGAGAGAACAGTGCTGCACTCTATGTGGTGGCGGCAAATTCCACGTGCTTTACAAACCTATGCGCTTTTCTGTCATCCACCATCTTTAATCCAGAGAGAACAGTGCTGCACTCTATGTGGTGGCGGCAAATTCCACGTGCTTTACAAACCTATGCGCTTTTCTGTCATCTACCATCTTTAATCTAGAGAGAACAGTGCTGCACTCTATGTGGTGGTGGTAAATTCCACGTGCTCTTATTTGGAAACAAATTCTACTCGCTCTTCAGCTGTCATCCACCATCTTTAATCAAGAGAGCACCGTGCTGCCCTCTTTGTGGTGGCGGATAATTTGAAAAAATTCTTTTCGACAAGCAGCCATCTTTAATCCAGAGAGAACAGTGCTGCCCTCTTTAGCTACTTACCTTTGAGGCGGTTAATTTGAAAAATTCTTTTCGACAAGCTGCCATCTTTAATCCAGAGAGAACAGTGCTGCCCTCTTTAGCTACTTACCTTTGAGGCGGTTAATTTGAAAAATTCTAGCTGCCATCTTTAATGAAAAGGGCATCGTGGTGCTATCTTGCGGGTAATATTTTACGTCACAGCTGTCATCCACCATCTTGCATTGCTAACCTTAGTGCTGCCCTCTTTAGCTACTTACCTTTGAAACAAAAAATCTATTTGACAAGCTGTCATCCGCCATCTTTAATCCAGAGAGAACAGTGCTGCACTCTATGTGGTGGCGGATAACTTGAAAAAATCTTTTTGACAAGCAGCCATCTTTAATCAACAGAGCACCGTGCTGCCATCTTTAGCTACCGCCATCTTACATCGCTTACCTCGCTGCTGGTGGCGGCTAATTCGAACAAGTTTAATCACACATCGGGAAAGCTAGAGTAAGCACGTGCTGTTGTGATGACGTCATTGTGCATGTTTAAACTTGTCCGTTTTCTTAAGAGTAAGTCGATGTAAAGGGATGTGGTAGCGGTAAATTCGAACAAGTTTAAACATGCATCGGGGAAAGCTAGAGTAAGCACGTGCTGTTGTGATGACGTCATTGTGCATGTTTAGACCTGATCGTTTTTCGTAAGAGTAAGTCGGAGTAAAGCAATGCAATAAGTACAACATTTTTGAATGCGATCAAATATTTATTTACAAATGTACTACAACAGTGTTCGTTTTTTGCTGCTGACAAGGTTGGTGTGCTTCTTAACAACGTATGCTTCTGAAATGCCTCCTGCAACATTCAAATTAAACAAAGCATTTAGAAATATATTATACTAAGTATGTTATGCTTTACAGAGAAGATCATATACTTCTTACCTTGCTGTTATTCCTTTTCGGAATCATCATCATCATCATCATGAAGTACTAGAGAAAGTTCATTCATACACTGTGTACAGTGTTCAATCCTCGGATTTGGTCCATCCCAATCATCATCACCATTTTCTCCTCGATGCTTGTAATGTCGTTCACAAGTTCTGCATAAAGCTACTTCGATTGACATCTTACTGTGTAGAGGAAGGATGTCCCAAAAATTATGTACGTAAGAGGCAGCGTACGTATATAAAAATCCTGGTGGTAAGTATTGAATAAGATGTTTCGGCATCGACGATCTACGTTTATAGAACATCTTAATAGCCTCACTCACCCGTGAAATATAAATAAGATGTTGCGTATGAGCATGCAAACAGCATGCACATTTACAGTTTTGTTCCATAGCGTACGATGTCGAAGCACACACTAATGAAAATGAAAAAGATCTATTCTTATTTATAGTCTCGTAACAATATTCGTTAGCGGATGGTAAGTAACATCACTCATATGAATAATAAGACAATAGGCTGCTGTGTTAGCAGGAATGTTTTCAGATGTTTCAAATTCTAAACGAATATCAACTGGAGATTCTTTTATAGATTCTTCATGATAAGAGCAGTCTATAACTACAATCGGTGCTTTATTTTTAAATTCTTGAGGTGTAAATAGCGGACGATCTTCTTTCTGATAATACGATGATTGAAATTTACAAAACATGTCATAGAGCATCCCGAACTTATTATTCTCAAAGTTAATGTCGATGTTTTCGTAGGGATACGTAATTCCATTGAGATATAGTCTAACGTGTCTTAATTTGCAGTGATCAAACAGGGAGCTATCTTTTTCGTGATTGAATTTACGATTAGTTTGAAATCCAAAAATAATGTACAAGGGCTTCTCAGTAAAACGTGATGTTTTAACAGCCCAGCTATGCTTGTTTGTAGGTGGTAACACAGGATATTCATGCAGCTCCCAACTTCTAAAACGTATAGGTAATGGTGTATCATTTTCTACAATCTTGAGCAATCGAAGTTTTTCACGATCAGACAAGGTTACATGTGGGATCCGCCACAGTATACGATGCAGTGTTATTTTCTTTTCTACAGGTGTTTCTACTGCTTTAAGAGAATTGTAATCACTTCGATCACGGATTAGAATAAGCTCTTGTTTTACGTTGATTATAATACGTGTAAAGTCTTCTGCGAATCCAAAAATATGTTTCAGTGATAACATACCCGTAAAAGTTCCATCCTCATTAATCATCCAGTTGTTAGTAGCTTTTGGACACCATCCAGCCATCCGCAAAAGATTACTTTCTTCATCACAGAAAGAAGGGTAGAGTTTCATTGCGCTTGTAATACCAACATTCTTCGTTCGATCTATTTCAACATTATTTACTTCATATCGCGCTTCAGAAAAGAGAAAAGCTAGAGCATGGTTGTTTAGTTGTGAAGTGCTTGGTCCACTTCCATCAGACTTTTCTAATCGTCCTTCAATATAGAGGTAGCTTTCGTGTGGTAAGGTGTAAACATCTTGTTGATTAATAATAAAATGAATTTCATCATTGTTATTTAATCCAAACGTAAAAGGTTGATAGGAATGAAGCTCACTTCGTACTACACCTTCACGACTTTCTACTGTATTCGTAATGTCTAGCATTTCTTCCATTCTGTTGTAGTAGTGTATATCCTAAATCTTGGAGTATCTGCTTATGGGTATCTGTTAACTCGATGAGTCTCTGCACACATGTAGTATGTCTTCGGAATGTACACCGTGTTTTATAGATAGTTTTCATACTGGTTTAAGATGTAGTTTGTAAGCTACGTACGCGTGCTGATCTAAATGAATAAGCTGATTATGTTTATTTACAAGTCTAAGAGTAATGTTGCTAATGTGTTTTACAGACACAGGATGATAAAGAACTACTGCTGGTTTCTCACAAATAGTATATCCACGTTCCTCTGTAACAATAAAGTCGTGCAGGACGTGCGAAGGTTGTAGATTACTATTCAAGTCTGTAATAATATTACAAGTAATGTTCACATTATAATCATCGAAGTGTTTTATAGGTTGATCAGACTCGTAACGTACGTTCGGTAGGAGCTCCCTCGATGAAAATCCAAGCAGTGATCCAATCGAATCAGGTTGTGATTTGAAGTCAATCTTAAATGATGATTCAATAACACATTTATGCGTAATGTTGCTTATAGTGATTGAGAACTTGTAATTATGATTACTAAAACTATCTTCCCCAAACTGATCAATTAACGTACTTTCAATATAGTCGTGAATATCATCTACTGTATAACTATCTGAGGGTAGTGTTAGCACATACTCATCGTAATAGAACTTGTTTAAACCATCACGCACATTATAGATTTTATTGTAGCTTTCAAACGATACTAGTCCAAGACTATGCGGCTGATAACCAAGTTCGATTGGCGGATTAAAATAGATGGTTGTTTCAGGTCCTTCTCCACGTACAGCAAACGTTCTTTCACTGTTCGTCATCACGTAGATACTAATACACTTTCTCTACTGTCTGGGTTTGATATAAGAACATAAGACATAATCGTCCGCACATGCGTGTATTAAAGTTTTGCACACGGTTTTTATTGTAAACAATGTCTGCACTGCTTCCGAAATAACGTATGAGCTCAAAAGGAGGAGGTAAATCTCCATAGCTATCAAAATACCATACTTTAGATTTACGTTTTACATAAGCAACGTAATGAGTTCCAGGTCCACGACTGTCGTCCAAGTTAATTACGGCACTTTCACGTTCACGTGGACGTGCTGGTAGTTGATCGCGCATATACACTCCTCGAAAATAATGAATTCCTAGTTGTTTAGCAAACGTAAAAACTTCATCATGCGTTAGAGCTCGATATGGCAGTGCATTCAGTAGACGTTTTTTGGAGAAATGTAGATACCAAGCCATTTCTTGTATGGCGCTAGCTTCATGTTCACACCTTTGCCTCGTAACGCAATTGCCTCCATCGTCTTGTTATGACGTTCACTCTCTTTCAACTGTTGTTTCGCTTCTTCTACAGCTTTGACAGTTCTCGCTACAGCACTAGCACCACCTAGCAATGACCCTAAAGCTGCTAAGCCAGCAAACAGCGCAGGAAGAAATCCTCCACGTTTTGGTACAGGAATAATTCGCGCACGTTTACTAAATATTGCTCTGCACTTTGGAGAAATTCTCGCTCTTGCTGCGCGTAACGCCTTAGTAATAGCTACACGAGGATTGTATTCCCCTCGAATAGCTTTTTGCGCAGCCTTTATAACATCTTTCCATCCAACAGTTTTTACTTTCTTCTTCTTCTTCATGTCGTTTGGATATCGTTGTTTCACCATGCTGGACACGACTTTACTAGTCAAGAGCAAATCATAAACTAACCGTTGCCTCTTGTTTCGTTTAATATATATATTACTATTACGTACTTTATGATTCAGTTATCATGAAGATTATAAAGCAGCAAGACACGCTACCTGTTACCGACATTGTACCACATCTCTTACCTAGTTCTAGTACAACTACAAGAAAACGTCATGGAACGTTGTTTCCTTTTACTGTCCGATGTATTATATCAGGTCCGTCGGGATGCGGTAAAACAAATCTTTTACTCACACTTATTACTTCTGTAAATGGTGTACGCTTCGAGAATATTTACGTTTTCGCAAAGTCACTCTATCAGCCGCTATATACTATTCTACAAACTGTAATGCACGATCTAGTTAAAGATGGAATAAGATATTTTAAATTTAATTCACATGAGCAAGTACCATCACCAGACGATGTGCTTCCTAATTCTCTAATGATCTTTGATGATGTCGCAACAGAACAGCAAAACGTTATTCGTGCATTCTTTAGTATGGGTCGACATAAATATGTTGATTGCATCTATTTGTGTCAAACCTATTCTCGTGTGCCCAAGCAGTTGATACGCGACAACGCAAATGTTATTGTGCTTTTTCGGCAAGATGAGCGCAACATGCGACATGTGTATAACGATCATGTTAACACTGATATGACATTCGATGACTTTAAACGTATGTGTGCTAAATGTTGGTCATTACACCGTTACAGCTTTTTAGTTATTGATAAAGAAAGTGATGTACAGCATGGACGATATCGCATGGGTTTCGATCATTTTATATGCATTAACACAGAATTACAGTAACTACTTGATTTAAAACCACCATCATGTTAACATCTAGCAAGGAGATCACAAAACATATCATCCAAGCTCGAAACAATATTCGACGGAAATTTAAAGAGCTTAAACGTATTCAAGCAGACACGGATTTATTTTTAAAAACACAACTAAGTACACCACTCAAAGAAATTTTTAATTCTACTTCATTACCGCAGTCTACTTCAAGTTTTGCTTCTATGCAAACATCATATCATAAAGAGAAGCATGAAGAAGAAAAGCATGAAGAAGATACGGAAGAGAAGAAGCAGGATGTAGATCAAGAAGAGGAAGATAAAGAAGAAGAAGAAGAAGAAGAAGAACTTAATGATGCATCACCATCTAAGCGTGTTGAGTTTTTAACTACAGATGTTATTGCAGAAACACCTACTACATCGACGCAAAATCTACCATCTTTGTCTGAGGTTATGATTACACCAGAGTATCGCAATCAGTTTAGAACTTTTATTCAAGATACCTATGGATCTCTCTTTGCACCTTATATAGAAAAACTTTTTACAGGACAAACTGACACTACCTATGGTATTCGCTACGAAGATGACTGTTTCCGGATAGGAAATTCAAATGTTAAGATTAATAGCAACAAACTCATTGTAAAAGGTGTTACCTATAAACCTACGAAAGGACTCTTAGAACTTCTTTTCTCACGAATACCTGACAAGGATATAATTTTACAAGATGATCTTAAAACGTATAAAGCAATACTTTTTGCTACTGATGCAACACGACGTAATTACAAGAGAACAGAAGCTGTAAATGCGAATAAGAGTTACAAGTATCGTGAGTTTATTTCTAAGCTGTTTCCGACTGCACGTAGTCTAGACGTTATCTACAAGCCTTTGTTGCCGTATGTGGATGTAAGATACTGGAATGACCCAAACTTACTCGTTGAACGATTACAACTTTTAAGAGCATCGCAAGAGGCTGGTCACACGGGTCACGGATCAGAAATTCTAGAAATAGAAAGAGAACTACGTTATGCCGGTATTATTTTGTAATGGCTCGTCAAGAGAAGATCTCACCTGTAAAGGTAAACATCGCACATGAGTTACATAAACCAGCACGTCGCACCTACTGTCGCAGACGCGTTATTACACGAGGAAAAGATGATCTCTGGCAAGCAGACTTAGTAGAAATGATTCCATATGCTTCTAGTAATAAGGGCTATAAGTATCTACTTACTGTTATCGATGTGTACTCAAAGTTTGCTTTTGCACAGCCCGTGCGTTCTAAAACACCAGCTCAAGTTAAAGAAGCATTTAAACATATTGTTGAAGAATCGAAACGCTGCCCAAGGCTTCTTCAAACTGATCAAGGTAAAGAGTTTTACAACAAGGATTTTTCTTCTTACCTCAAGTTACTTGGCATTCAACACTACTCTACGTTCAGCAATCTCAAGGCAAGTGTTGTAGAACGCTTTAATCGTACACTCAAAACAATGATGTGGCGAGAATTTACAGCGCAAGGTTCATATCGTTGGATTGATCTGCTACCTAGACTTTTATCTACCTACAACGATACACCTCATCGCACTATCGGAACAAAGCCACGTCTTGTTACAAAGAATACACCTCGTCTAGATGCTATTCATCTTGTAATCAAAACAGCTGATCCACGTCGCTATCGCTTTAAAGAAGGTGATTTCGTTCGCATCAGCAAACACAAGTCTATCTTTGCAAAAGGATACACACCTAACTGGAGCACTGAAATTTTTCAAATCAGAAGTGTTAAGCTTACTAATCCAGTTACGTATTTACTTCGCGATCTCAGAGGACAGCCTATTGAAGGAGGATTCTACATCGAAGAACTGCAGAAAACAAAATATCCTGATCACTATTTAGTTGAACGTGTTATTCGACGTCGTGGTAATAAACTGTATGTTAAATGGCTTGGTTTTAATAACAGCTTTAATTCATGGATTAATAAAGAGGATGTACTTTAAATCTTATGTGTGTTTTCTTTTAATCCTCTACGTTTCCTTTCTTCTAAGTCACTAGGACATGCTGTAGGATTAAACAACACCTGTAATATGTTTTGACAATTCATATTTATTTTAGAATATATATACATACATTTTTATCCTTTGTTTATTTTACGGTCTTTGTCACTCAGTTTTTCGTTTTATTGCACCAACAACGACAAGTGCTGCTATATTCTTCTGAGCAGCTAAAGCACTAGGTAATAACACACACACACACAGCATAACTTTACGAAGCAGATTTTAACAGCTACACTCTATGCAGGCAGCATGTAACTACATGTCAGGCGAACGTGTTCTAGGGCCGCAGGGGAGATGAAGCACGAAGAAAAGAAGATCAATCACTCTATTGATGAGTCCACGCCCAACATGCTTCCTCATCTTTCTCCCAGCACGTTTCTTCACCTTTTCCTTGTTTACTCTCTCCACAGCCATGATAAGTGTTTATAAGCGAAGACAACTCGTTAGTTTTAGGTCCGTGATACAGTTTAATTAGTTGACATGTACGGCACTGTCTCACAGAAGGTCTTCTAGCTAAACTCACGTGTTCATGATGTAAACTACACGTTTGAAGCTCTGACTAAACAGGATCTTGAGTCCACTCACGAGGCACCTTATCCCAAATCTTCTTTACAGCATTCGCAGCTACATTAACCAAAAATGCCTTTGGTAATGCATTTAACTCTTCTTCAGTAAAAGTGTTTAGTTTCTTTTTGCATGCATAAAACTTTACGATCGCCTTTTCAACTGCGTTACACTTAGTATCTGTTAGAAATGACATGATGTCTTTACTCTACAAATGTTTCTTTTACACTAAGGTTATTTCGACACTGCAGTTTACATATGTTGTTCACTTCCCGGCATGCACTGCGACACAACCAATCAAAGAGCATGCATACATGTTGTAAAGACTGTTTAGTTGTTTCTCTACTATGCTCTTTCGGAAGAGTTTTAAATGATGGGCACCCCAATTCATGCATGTCGATAACTTCACATGATGATGGTAGAAAATCACGCAACCATTCTTTCTTTTCACAACCCTTTAAAAGAACAAGATCTGCTCTTGACAGATGTGCATTCATCATTAAAGGTAGAAAAGGATAAGGTATTCCTTTTTCTTCCCACTTCAAACCTAAATTGTTTTCAATCCACTGAGTCTGCTTTTTATCTTCATCTGTTTGCAAACAGTAAGGGAACGGTGGACTAAATACTAAACTAACAAGTTTTGGAGCCCACAACACACTGCAATCTAACACAGCCACCTCTTTAAACACAAATTTGTTTCCGTTTACTTTAAAGCCTTGCACATCAACTATTAATGTTTTCGTCATGTTTGCACTCCACACTCTATCACTGTTTCCCGAAGACTAAAGCTTTTAGTCAACGAACGGGTTTAAACATGCATGATGACGTCATCACTGCAGCACGTGCTTACTCTAGCTTTCCCGATGTGTGATTAAACTTGTTCGAATTAGCCGCCACCAGCAGCGAGGTAAGCGATGTAAGATGGCGGTAGCTAAAGATGGCAGCACGGTGCTCTGTTGATTAAAGATGGCTGCTTGTCAAAAAGATTTTTTCAAGTTATCCGCCACCACATAGAGTGCAGCACTGTTCTCTCTGGATTAAAGATGGCGGATGACAGCTTGTCAAATAGATTTTTTGTTTCAAAGGTAAGTAGCTAAAGAGGGCAGCACTAAGGTTAGCAATGCAAGATGGTGGATGACAGCTGTGACGTAAAATATTACCCGCAAGATAGCACCACGATGCCCTTTTCATTAAAGATGGCAGCTAGAATTTTTCAAATTAACCGCCTCAAAGGTAAGTAGCTAAAGAGGGCAGCACTGTTCTCTCTGGATTAAAGATGGCAGCTTGTCGAAAAGAATTTTTCAAATTAACCGCCTCAAAGGTAAGTAGCTAAAGAGGGCAGCACTGTTCTCTCTGGATTAAAGATGGCTGCTTGTCGAAAAGAATTTTTTCAAATTATCCGCCACCACAAAGAGGGCAGCACGGTGCTCTCTTGATTAAAGATGGTGGATGACAGCTGAAGAGCGAGTAGAATTTGTTTCCAAATAAGAGCACGTGGAATTTACCACCACCACATAGAGTGCAGCACTGTTCTCTCTAGATTAAAGATGGTGGATGACAGAAAAGCGCATAGGTTTGTAAAGCACGTGGAATTTGCCGCCACCACATAGAGTGCAGCACTGTTCTCTCTGGATTAAAGATGGTGGATGACAGAAAAGCGCATAGGTTTGTAAAGCACGTGGAATTTGCCGCCACCACATAGAGTGCAGCACTGTTCTCTCTAGATTAAAGATGGCGGATGACAGCTGTCAGAAAAGCACATAGGTTTGTAAAGCACGTGGAATTTACCGCCACCACATAGAGTGCAGCACTGTTCTCTCTGGATTAAAGATGGCGGATGACAGCTGACGAAATTGCCCGCATGATAGCAGCACAGTGCTCTATTGATTAAAGATGGCGGATGACAGCTGTCAAAAAAGCACGTGGCTTTGTTTCCCAACAAGAGCATGTAGAATTTGCCGCCACCACATTTCAAAGGTATCTAGCTAAAGAGTACAGCACTGTGCTCTGTTGATTAAAGATGGCGGATGACGGCTGTCAAAAAAGCGCGTGAGTTTGTTTCCAAACAAGAGCATGTAGAATTTGCCGCCACCACATAGAGGGCAGCACGGTGCTCTCTTGATTAAAGATGACTGCTGTCATGTGGAATTGCCTGCCACCACATT
>NC_090276.1:49142500-49217500 GCF_040414725.1 Anabrus simplex | reverse complement strand
GGATCCTCGCTGTGGTAGGTAGAGGGAAAGCATCCAGGAACAAGTGGATCCCTTCGGTCCATACATGACCGCCCACAGTTTCGGCAAGCCATCCAGCGGGAAACTTTTCCAACGTCATTTACAAGAACACAAGTACCAGCAGACCTATGTTAACGCAAGAAAGAAAGCTGGCTCACAACCAGAAAATGAAGAAATACTGGAAGAAGAGAAAACAGAAGGCCCAAGTGATGAGATAATACGGTCGCCGCAGTCCTCGGTAGGCCAAAGCAACAAATAATAATAATAATAATAATAATAATAATAATAATAATAATAATAATAATAATAATTCACTAAAGGCTAAGCCTTGTTGTTGCAACCATCCTCCTCTCAATCTCTCTGTTCTCTTCCCTTCGTTGTAGTCTTTACATCCAACCAAGTTTCTCACATTCTCGAAGTATGTCTTCCTTGGTCTTCCTCTTCTTTCCTTTCCTAATGTTTTTCCTTCATAAACGTTTACTAGTAAGTCATTATGTCTCAGGATATGACCCATAAGTTTTATCGTCCTTCTTTCCATATCATTTATCAGGCTCCGTTGTTCATTGACTTCCTTTAAAAGATCTCTGATTCGTCTTTTTTGAGTCCACCATGTCCTCGTCACTTTCCACCAAGTCCGCATTTCAGTTGCCCCCAACGAATCTCTTTCCTTTTCTCAATAGTCGAGCTCTCACAACCGTACAGTACTACATTCCAGACAAAGGATTTTACAAAATCCTTTCTTGTTTTTAGAATTATATGGATATTTGTTAAAAGACTTCTTGTATTTTTGCAAGGTTTGTTTAGCAAGAGCTTTTCTTCTTTTGATTTCCTTTTTGCATCTCCAGTTATAATGGTTCGTAAGCAACAGAAATTTTGCACTTGTTCTACTTTGGAATTTCCTATTCTTATGTTTGTATTAGTTCCTCTGCCATCTTTGCTCACAACTATAATTTTGGGTTTTCTTACTAATCATAGTAATTTTGTAATGTTTCGGTGTATCACACAAAATATTCAACATTCTATTTAATTCCTGCTCAGGGTTTGCTAGCATGGAAAAGTCATCAGAAAATCTAATGGTGTGGATTCATTCCCCATTTATCTTTACCCCCCTTAGTCCTTTCCTTTAAAACACATGTTGCTTCTTCAATAAACAAAAAATATAATAATAATAATAACAATAATAATAATAATAATAATAATAATAATAATAATAATAATAATAATGTTACTGTGTTTACGCCTCACTAACTACTTTTGACGGTTTGGGGAAACGGCTAGTTGCCGGAATTTTGTCCTGCAGGAGTTCCTTTATATGTCAATAAATCTACCGATAGGAGGCTGACGTATTTGGGCACCTTCAAAACACCACCGGATTGAGCCAGAATCGAACCTGCCAGGTTGGTTCAGAAGGCCAGTGCCTCAACTGTCTGAGCCACTGAGCCGGCTTTCGGTTTAGGCCGATGCCCTTTCAGATCCTTGAGATGAAGATATCGATTTAAGATGGACCCGAATTCGAAACACGGCCACCGAGCTAAACAATAATACTCAATCAAATTCTGGTTATATCCCAATAGCGCCACTGTCAGCTGTTACAGGTAGCCTCGGCGTCCCCCTGAAGTGGCGTACTAAAACAATGAGGAGAGCAATAGTTTCCCGTTGCATTCCTCGCCGAGACAGAAGATGCTATCACATATCAGTCTACCAACAGCACTAAAATACTTGCACCTATTTTCACACCATTCATACCAGGGAATTGCTACATAAGGAATGGCATCATTCATGCCTCAAACATGTTCTTATTGTCAAAGTCAAAGTCAAGGATGATACAGGTCAATGAAAGGAGCAAATTAATTCTTTCCCGTACGAAAAATAACTTCAAATATTTTTAATAAGTGCCACCAAGGTTCAACCACTACCACAAAACACGTACGCAGATAAATATTAATGGTGAAAACATTTTTAGCAGAAAAACGTAAAACTAAGCACTTTCCTCAGTTGTACAGAAAGGTTTCAAAATGTGAGTACTGGATAGCTCTATCAAGTCAAAAATATAAATTTTCAAAGTCACTTTCAGCATAAGTGCAGTTTCTGGAAAAGGCCTAAAATCTCTTGTTTCTCTACTCGTTTTCTTGTTGATTCAAATCCTAGCCAAATTAACTTGTTTAAATAATTATTTATGTAATGTGTTCCTTAGTTCAACACCATCATGCGTTTTTGATTTTGGAAAAATGTCCCCATAGTATCTAATTATAAGGACTTACGTAGAACCGTCCATTGACTCACATTAGCGCTATTAGTGGTAGAAAAAGGCAAACTGCTAATCTAATCGACCCGATAACAATGAATAAGAAAAGTATTGTATTTTTTAAGGATGCATAAAGAATATTCTTACATAATTAATTATATTTTATTTACCTAAAACCCCAGGATGTTTTCAAGATTAAGTTGCTTGCCTGAATAGTTAGAACTGTGGATTTTCATGTTTTGTTTTCCATTAATTTAAGAATTATCCAAATGGAAAAATATAAATATGTGTCACCGATATTTCCAGATCCTTGAACATTTATTTTTGCTGCATGCTTGCTGATACTGTCCGTCACATGCTTCCAAACCGTTGGAAATCCTTTGAAAATTTAGAATTAAAGAAAATTAATATGCCCTGGAGCTGGGAGGCATCCGAAAATTTCCGTCACGAAATAGTCACGTAACAAATTGTATGATGGAAGTGTTACCTAGCAACAGTACCTTGAGAGCTGCACAGGTCATGGATATGTATGTCATGGCCATTCATCAATACTTCACATCACAGCCTTCACGGTTGCTGGGTAATATCACGTCACACAATATATTGAAAAACATGAAAATGAAAATCCACAGCCTGTTTCCAGTCATTCGACCGGGTCAGGAATGAAATGAATGAAGCCCCATCTAGCGGTCAGGATAGGAAATGTACCGGGTGCAGAACCCTGTCGCACTCCTCTGGGGCAATGATTAATTAATGACAGATGAAATGATACTGGAGAGTGTAGCTGGAATGATGTATTACAGAAAAAAAAGGAGTACCCGGAGAAAAACTTGTCCGCCTCGGTGTGTCCAGCACAAATCTCACATGGAGTGACCGCGATTTGAACCACAGAACCCAGCGGCGAGAGGCCGGCGCGCTGCCGCCCGAGCCACGTAGGCTCCATATTGAAAAACATATTTGTGATCATTTGCTTTTCCCAAAGAGTAATGTAATAACATTTCAATTTCTATCCTTGATCATTTATCGGCGCCATAGTAGTCAACAAATAGAAAGAAAAGGTCATCCGTTGTTGTTGAAGTAAACAGAAAGTTTGCTATCGTATTTTTTACTTTATTTTCTGTTATATTTCTGGGTATTGCATATATTTATTCAAGTACCCGTTCTTCAGATGTTTGCTGATGAAAGGTCTGTATTCTTAGATCATTAAATTTTAATTATTAAATTTAGTTGCAAATCGAGGATTGTGGCGACGTTTAGTAAATTCTCAGAGGCTTGCAGACTGAACGCTGAAAGGCATAACAGTCTATAATGATAATGTATGTACGTATGTAAATGGCATTTTCCTATTTTCCTGAAGCACTTGCCCTAGATATAAAGTTATTCTTTAAGGGTAGTCATGAGTGAAATATTGCGATTTTTGTCCCAAAATTTTCAATTTTAAACTTAAAAATACCCCGATTCTTCTTCTTTCAAATCCTGTCATCACTTTTGCTCTAACATAATTTTCAAAGTTCTAAATGCTGTATTTAGAAAGTAGCGGCACGGCGTATGTTGAGCAAGCCCATCCCTGCTTTCTCTCAAGCTGTCAGACAGTGTAGGCAGTAACAGGTCAGGATGCAAACTAATATGATTATTATTAGAAAGTGACGTTTAACCTGCTGTTCTATTATATATCGAGAGCAGCATAATTCAGATGGGCTGTACTCCTAATGCTTATGCACAACTCATAGCATAAACGTTGTGCAGGGTACTTGTTGCTTTGTTTGTTGTTTAAAGGGGCCTAACAGCTTGGTCATCGGCCAAGGTACTTGTTACTCGCTTCACTAAGTTTTTCAGACTACCATTTCAATAATCCAGCTGGAATATATTTACCTACACTTAGCGTAAGAGGAGACAGAAGTCTGAAGAGTAACTTACATCTTATCACAAATTGTACAAAATTTTGTTGATTATCCTTCTGGTCAATATCAAAATTTTACATTCAATTAAGATGAAATTTTATACAGATATGTTCCGAGAGCTGGACTCCGTAGTCAGAGAAGACGGGTAATTCAATCGGGCCACGTAACACTAGAAAACAGACGGTTCAAAATCAATAACAATTTTCGTATATCAGCGTATGAGTGAACATAATAATTAAAACTACAATGTAGAAATATCAGTTGAACTACATCAGGGGACAGTGAAAATATTGAAACAAAACGATCTCCAACTCAAGAACTACTTTAACGATCACCACCTCATATTTTTAATTTTAATAACAAACACTTTATTAATCATCATGAAATGAAATGTCGTATGGCTTTTAGTGCCGGGATATCCCAGGACGGGCTCGGCTCGCCAGGTGCAGGTCTTTCTAATTGACTCCTGTAGGCGACCTGCGCGTCGTGATGAGGATGAAATGATGATGAAGACAACACATACACCCAGCCCCCGTGACGTTGGAAATAACCAATTAAGGTTAAAATGCCCGACCCGGCCGGGAATCGAACCCGGGACCCTCTGAACAGAAGACCAGTACGCTGACCGTTCAGCCAAGGAGTCAGACATTAATCATCATAATCAATAAAGATACAGCACACAAATTGTGCATGGTGTAAACAAAGTTTGTCGTATGTACTGTCACCTCTCACTATTACAAAAGTTCACAATGGATAATCCCCGGTTTTTGCATGTGATTACATGATATCGACTGCAATGCTTACTGCACAGCTTGCAAACACAGGTTTCTTCAGGGTCATGGAAGTACTCAGTGTTGCACAGTTTATGGTGAGAGCCATGGACCGCCATCGAGTTAACGAAATGTCGCATGTCTTGATTAGTCTTTGCCCATGTTCTATTCATCATGTGTTTTAATAAAATCTTTTTCACAAGCACTTCATATTGTGTGTCAATGTTTTTTATTACATTTATTTTACTGAGGTCGAAGCATGTATGTGTAAAATTGCATCTTAATTGGATATAAATATTGCAGTATTGACTAGGAGGATAATCAACACAATTTTGTACAATTTATAAGAAGTTCTACCGTCAATACGGATCTAACATGAGATTTACAGTCTGTAAAGAGTGACTTAGAGTCCAGAGCAATTTTAAAGCAAGTACGTTTCTCAAAACTTTCTATTGCAATTTTGTAGCTTAATATAATTTCAGCTCATTGCCATGTACAAAATGCGCCTTGCGACATAATTCTTATCAAGATCACCTGAAATTTTCGAATAATGTTTCAATAAAAGTAGTGATGCAATTTATTATCAGCCTTCACATTCTTGCTCCTAAAATAGCACCAGACTAGATTTTATCTATTGTATGAGTAATGAAAACTTGAAAATCTTATATCTTATACTTTACATATATCTGATCGCAAATCCCTGAGTTATTATTAGGAATATGAGTATTTGTGAAACGTTTGCCAAATTATATCCAAAAAATAACTAAAAATCTTCGGCAAGGAGCATTTTCCATGCAACATATAAACATTATTTGTGAATAAGTCTGCAACAAATTAAAAAATCAACTCATCATTTTGTGTCACCCTATATCACGTTTGTGTTTTTGATTTGGTTGCAATAAGTCGTAAATTGTGGGAAGTTTCAAATTTCAGTCATGACTCCCCTTGACTAAATATTATATTTTTCCTTTGTAAAATGCTTTTTATTATTAATTTGAATTAACTTAATGCATTAGTAAGGATTACAATAATGAATAATGTAATTCCCTCTTGCTCGTCATCCGTCATTGATAGAAAATTGTAATCTATTCTAACTTTAATCTTAAAATTGCATATCGATTTTGTATTTAAGTGTTTTGTTTTCGAGTTTCAGCCACTTAGAACCGCCATCAACAGCTCCGAACAAATAGTGTCGGAACACATAATGAACACGACGATACATGTGAAGATCAGTCGTGCGTACTTCATCAAATGAGTTCAATAAATCAACGTACGCGTGCTCATTACTGAACAATACCGAGCTTCGATCGACGGCCTGACATTGACAAGCATGGACGCGCAAAATGATATCACCACTGAAATAGTGATGTACATTGATATACTGATGAATATTTGTGGCTTTTCACACTTGTTGATGCAAAAGGTTTAAACAGGAATACGGTGGAACTTCGCAAAGACCATGGCTTGTATCCTATTTTTACCCGTCTACACCCCGCATTTTTTTAGCAATAATATGTTATGATGCAGACTAATATGTTTATCAGGAAACGCCGTCTAGCCCGCTTTTTAATTATTTATCGAGAACAGCATAAATACTAGGGGAGCTGATGGCTGTACCCCTAATGGTCATGCAAAACTCACAGCATAACCGTTGTGCAGGGTACTTGTTACTCGCTTTTCATCCTGAATTTTACTGCCTAAGATCCCGGATCTAATAATGTCACTTTTGCACACTCAACACCTTTCTCTTTATCACTTTATAGAGGTCAAATTATTGCATTAATAGGCATCAGGAGAGGGAGAACAGTGATGACCAATGAAAACTGGAGATAAGATATTACGTAGCCAAGTCGTTAAGTATCAGCAACTTCGCTCTAATTGTCTCTATGGCGTTGTGTGCTCACCAGCCGCTAGATGACACTGTTATCTCCGTCATTCGTAGGTTTCAGCGTTATCAGATCAGTACAGCTTGCGCTGATGCGCTGATTCATAGAAGACTTTCAGCACTATATGAGGACAATGTTTTGCCAGTGGACTGAATAGTTCAAAAGGGGTCGCACGAGCGTGAAGGATGAGGAAAGATACGGGCGTTCATCTGCAACCGTAATTGATGCCAACACCAACATTGAGCAAGTGCGTGTTATGATCCTAAATAAAAGACGAGTGACTGTTCTATAAATTTCCGCTCCTAGTACACCCTCAGACTACAAAAATCGGATTGCGGAACGCTATTCTTCCTTGGTACATACTGAAAGTGGCGCGGCCATCTTTACGTCACAATAGCGCAAGCTGTACCAATCTGATACCGCTCATACCTACCACAGACGTAGAAAACGGTGCCACCTAGCAGCTGTTGAGCGCACAACGTCATAGAGGTAACCTATAGAAAATTAGAGCAAAATTGCAGTTATTTATCGACTTGCCCTCGAGAATTGTACAAAACTTCAAATACTTTGAGAGTAAAATAAAAGAGAATTGAAGAATAAGTATGAGAATCAACTGGAAAAAATAATGTGTGTGTTTATGTCACAGAGTTTGCAACACATTTGGGACAGGGGTATACCAAAAGAAGGCTAAATGAATACTGCACATGCATGGTATATTACTTACCTACATTGTACAGAGCCTGTACGTCCAAACCGAGTAACAAGTATACTAGCCCGGAAAACAGTTATGTTATGAGAGTTGCATAAACATTAGGGGCCCGGCGTAATAGAACCCCTAGAATTTATGTTATATTCACTAAATAACGGACTGGACGACACGTCCTACTGCCTATTAATTTCCATTCTAACATATTATTGCCTAAATATCCGTGCTCTAATAACGACATATAATCTGTGACCTGACCAACGATGTGATTCAGTTCCACCACACGGGACTGCGAGGTAAAATCTCTTAATCTTGCAGAGGTTTTCAGGATGTTAACACTTATAAGGCCCCGTTAAGTGGGGACCTACAACTTTGAACATGGAAAAATGGGGTGTATGAAACCTTTATTCCGCAGTAATAAAAATGAATACTAAAGGGAAACTTATTATGACAAACACATTATTCCTTAATAATATGCCTACACATTTAGAAATCATAAAAAAACCTCTGCCATTATATATAATTAATTATTCAACATGGCCGTGCTTCTTGGCCACTATTTCCCTGATAATTTCCAAACACATGAATATTTTTGTATGATTCTTTTTATTATTATGATTAGTAGGGTCCGGATGTTTATGCAGTATATAGATATATATATATATCGTATGGCTTTACAAGTACACAAAAATATCTAATATCAAATGGAAATGTCCAAATTTGACAACCAGTCCAGAGCACTAGGGGTCACATGGTGTAGAAGCCTCGTTTATTGAGTAATCCGTTAGACCGCAAACTTACTGAAGCGAGCAACAAGTAGAGTCTACCCGCACGACGGTAATGTTATGAGTTGTGCATAAACATTAGGGGTTCGGCCCATTAGAACCCCTAGAATTTATGTTTCTCCCACTAAATTACGTTAGAGCGGGCTAGTCGACATTTCCTACTAACAAAATTATTTAGTAACAGAATTATTCAGTAGGAAGTGTCGACTAACCCTCTCTAAAGTAATGTAGGTTGAGTAACATAAATTCTAGGGGATTTTAATGGGTCGAACCCCTAATGTTTATGCAAACCTCATAGCATTACCGTCGTGCGGGTGGACTCTACTTGTTACTAGCTTCAGTAAGTTTGCATTCTCTATTACTGCATAAACATCCAGGCCCTAATTATTAGCAATGTCATAGCTAGAACATGCACTAGAATGAGTGAAGTCCATCAAGTATAAATGCTTTTTTCATGAAGTTCTATTCAAATAGTCAATTTTTCATTAATTTTCATTTGAAAATATATTTTTAAACTTAATCAATGAAACTAGGTCAATAATTCTAATATAGCTTGTTTTTCCGTATGAAATAGATATCCAAGCAAAAATTCATATTAATATCCTTTAAACTTCTAGAGTTATCAGGGAAAATGTTCAGACAAACAAGCATTACGAGAAACGAGCAACAGACTTACCGATAAAGGACTCGCTTGGGTGAAAAGACTTCACGTTCTTCGTCATAACTCCGAAGGTACTGGAGATATTAACAAAAAAATTTGCACTGTTATAAAGAGAAAAGTTTAATTTTTAAAAAATAATATAAATTGAAAAATCCAATTTTTGCTCGGTCAAAGGTGTTGGCCCTCCCCTCAAAAAGCATTTAATACCTGTTGTGTGTGAAAGGCCGCAGTAACCTCATCGACCTCACGGTTGGCTCGTTAATTTCCAGTAATTGCGTTGGCGTGTCATTTAGAGGTGCGGTTGTCATGACTCACAAATTATTCCTTTAGTAACTTAATGACAAGTTAGACTACAGACCACGAGACAATCACGAGCTCATATCCTCTCTGCTTTTTTTAGACACGCCAGGCTTCTAAATTTCAGCGAGGTAAACTGGTGTGTTAATCGTTTGTACAAGGGTGTTCAGTGTCCGCAGCTCAAAATGACAGTCTGGGGGCCATGATCATTAAGGCATCCATGGTTTGACAGCATGGTGAACTGGTTCGGTTTCCGTTGGTGGAACGAAATGTTACCATGATAATGTTGGCTGGCAGGGTAGGAGAATTGGTGGTATTTAGTACATTAGAGAGCACGGAATCATGCCGGTGCATCTATTTCCAATAGCGTTTTATCATTTCTATTGGTAAGTCTTCCACTGTCCATTCTTTGAATATGTCCATTAGATTTCAGTCGTCCTTTTCACCTAGTCTCTGATATTTGCTCAGAATCCTGGTATAACTGAGGAGACGTAATTTATTATTATTATTATTATTATTATTATTATTATTATTATTATTATTATTATTATTATTATTATTCCTTATGCCCAACTGAGGAGCCCGATTGAACTTCTTTAGCTGATGCCGTTGCCTTTTTCTTCTCCCAAAATCTCTTCATCTTCTCGCTGTTGATTTTCTAGCGATCTTCTGACCAGGTTTTGTTAGTGCCTGTGTTGGATGGTGTGTAAAGCGGTGATTGTCGACTAATTTTCTGATTTAGATCCGTCTAATAAAATGTCATCTGCGATGCCTATCTGCTGAAGATATTTTCCAACTTCGAGCAGCCAATTGATCGTTTTTTTCCTTTTCTTTTTTTACTTTCATTGATAAGGCAAGGTTCAGAATTCTCTAAGGTCAATTTCTGATTACTACTACTATTAATATTACTACTCATTTCAAACGTCTGTTCCTAAATTGTCTGATATTTTCTCTGAGTTTTGGTACAGGTCATGAGAATTCCTTTGCATCCAAATACCCCCCTGAACAGACTGGCCAAAAGATGTTCCTTAAGAATATTCTTTCTTCCTTTTCTACATATTTCATCAATGATCTGCCCCCATTGACCAGTGTTTCAAAAGCATACAGTTCTTCAGGCTTCATTACAGTGTGATTACAGATTATTACTATCATTATTATTATTATTTTACAATTTGTTTACGTCGCACCAAAACAGATAGGTCTTATGGCGACGATAGGATAGGGTAGGAAAGAGCTAGGAGTGGAAAGGAAGCGGCCGTGGCCTTAACTAAGGTATAGCGCCAGCATTTGCCTGGTGCGAAATTGGGAAACCACGGAAAACTGTCTTCAAGGCTGCCGAGAGTGGCGTTCGAATCCACTATCTCCCGGATGCAAGCTCGCAGCTGCGTGGCCCTAACCGTATGCCCAACCCATCCGGTATTATTATTATTATTATTATTATTATTATTATTATTATTATTATTATTATTATTATTATTATTATTATTATTATGATTTATGTCATTAATCCTCCGAGGATCAGGCGGCAGCGCGTCGGCCTCTCACCGCTGGACACCATAGTTCAAACCCCCGGTCACTCCATGTGAGATTTGTGCTGGACAAAGTGGAGGCGGGACAGGTTTTTCTTCGGGTACTCCGGTTTTCCCTGTCATCTTCCATTCCAGCAACACTCTCCATTAACATTTCACTTCATCTGTCAATCATTTATCATTGCACCTGGGGAGTGCGACAAGCTTCGGCAGTCGGCACATTTCCTATCCTCGCCGCTTCATTCATTCCATTCCTGACCCGGTTGAATGACTGGAAACAGGCTGTGGATCTTCATTACATAGCTGTGTAGCAATGGCTATCAGCTGTGGAGCTACTGTAGAATAATGTATGTTCGTTCTGTAGTAGAGGAAGCACATCCAGTGGCCTTCACTTTAGTAATAATAATAGTGGATTCTGGAGCGAGTGTTCCGGGGGATGTAACTCTAATCCTCCACCCCACCTCCCACACTAGATCAATACTCACAAAAGCTCAACTATTAATATTCCCGTAAGAACGGAAATTCTTCTCCATTTCCTATCCCCGGTGTGGATAACAATCTAAATAGCTTCCGAGGATTCCCTCGTTTATCTTCACCTGCTGTATCTCTCTCTCTCTCTCTCTCACCCTATTCTTATCTCTCTTACCTCTTGTTACTTTTCGTGACACTTCAACATAAACCGCTGTCAATCCACGCTGACAATGAGTCGCACTACTTTACCAGCACATGCATTGGCCCAAACTTCACTTGAAAACCTAGCACTACACAACACACTCTGGATAGCTCGTACGAAAAATAGAAATTGTTCAACTTGAGATATTAGTATCTCTGTGTCCACTGAATATCAGATGTTAATTTTTGGCATGGCCTGGTCCAAACAATTGTATTTTTTTCAATCAAATCGTCTGTGTTACGTCTAATCTCTAAGAGACCTCACTGTTTATCAGCTAGCAAGTGGCTGGAATGGAACATATATTTCCAAACTCCACTATTGGCAAGCGATGAGTTAGTGAAACACCGATGTCATGGCATGAAAGCACCAAAGAATAGATAATATGATAACTGACCTAATTAAAATATGAGGAGTCGTTTTAGATATGAAAAACTTAATCAGATGTTATGAAGTCGTCATAGACATGATTAGATATGCAGATGACACCTAAATTTTATGTGACACGGCATGGATCATCTGCTGAAAGGTATAAAATGGCAGGGAGGGATTCAGTTAGGTGGAAATGTAGTAAGCAGTTTGGCTATGCTGACGACTTGGTCTTAATGGCAGACTGTGCCGAAAGCCTGCAGTCTAATATCTTGGAACTTGAAAATAGGTGCAATGGGTATGGTATGAAAATTAGCTTCTCGAAGACTAAATTGATGTCAGTAGGTAAGAAATTCAACAGAATTGAATGTCAGATTGGTGATACAAAGCTAGAACAGGTCGATAATTTCAAGTATTTAGGTTGTGTGTTCTCCCAGAATGGTAATATAGTAAGTGAGATTGAATCAAGATGTCGTAAAGCTAATGCAGCAAGCTCGCAGTTGCGATCAGCAGTATTCTGTAAGAAGAAAGTGAGCTCCCAGACGAAACTATCTTTACATCGGTCTGTTTTCAGACCAACTTTGCTTTACGGGAGCGAAAGCTGGGTGGACTCAGGATATCTTATTCATAAGTTAGAAGTAACAGACATGAAAGTAGCAAGAATGATTGTTGGTACAAACAGGTGGGAACAATGGCAGGAGGGTACTCGGAATGAGGAGATAAAGGTTAATTTAGGAATGAACTCGATGGATGAAGCTGTACGCATAAACGGGATTCGGTGGTGGGGTCATGTGAGGCGAATGGATGAGGATAGGTTACCTAGGAGAATAATGGACTCTGTTATGGAGGGTAAGAGAAGCAGAGGGAGACCAAGACGACGATGGTTAGACTCTGTTTCTAACGATTTAAAGATAAGAGGTATAGAACTAAATGAAGCCCCAACACTACTTGCAAATCGAGGATTGTGGCGACGTTTAGTAAATTCTCAGAGGCTTGCAGACTGAACGCTGAAAGGCATAACAGTCTATAATGATAATTTATGTATGTATGTATGATACAAGGACTTCAATAACAACTCAGTAGAATTCATCTCAGTATATGGTACAAAAATCAATAACACTAAAACCAAGTTCATGGTATTTAGCATGTTGAATAGGATTCAGGTCTGGAGAACTCATCAAATAACCAATACACAGAACGATTAAGTTAGTTCACATACTTTGGTAGCACCATAACACACATTCTGGACCATGGAAAAGAGATCAGACGCCGTACTGATATTCCCATATCATATTTCCGATGGATGAGATCATTATTTTGTGATCACAATCTAAACCTCAAAGTCAGGAAAATTCTGTTATGATGTTAAGTCTGGTCAACACTGCTGTATGGAGTAGAGATCTGGACTGTCAACTCTTCCTCCATTAGGAGATTAGAGGCCTTTGAAATGTGGTTAAACAGAAAAATGCTGGACAGATCTCGTAACAAATAATGACGTGTTGAGCAGAATTGAACAAGAGCTGGCAAACATCATCGAGGCCAGGAAAACAGCTTATTTAGGCCTTGCATAGAACGTAGAAAGTACGGGATTCTACACCTCATGTTACAAGGAAAAATAGTAGGCAAGCGAGAAGCTGGTAAGCCACCGATGTCATGGTTCCAGAATATCAAAGATTGGACTTGAATGAACAACACTGAACAACTCTTCAAGTAAGCTAAAGAAAGGAGTGCTTAAAGAAGAAGATAAGAAGATGGTATGTCGTGTTTAGTTGAATACTTTAAATTAACAATTACTTTTATTGAATAAGAAGACAGGGCCACACATGTCTCGTATCGGAGTAACACACTCTCCACGAGGAGTGGTTCAACAGCTGCATCGGCAACTGGTTCCAATGTATACAATTCGGAGGTGTGTAATTTTGCTTGCTGGAGGCTGATGGCCTTCAACACAACAACGTAATGAATACTAGGCATGTTTTATAGGATTCGGGTCTGGAGAACTCGCAGGTCAGTCCACGTAATTTGTACTTTTACTTCCCATTTGTTTGGATGGATGTGAACATATGCTATCATCCACGAAAATACCTGGCCCCATGGCTAAATGGTTAGCGTGCTGGCATTTGGTGCAGGGGTCCCGGGTTTATAATTAGAATTTATCATCGATTGGGCCCTGTCCTCATAGATGCGCAGGTCGCCCATACGGCGCCAATTCGAAAGACCTGCACCAGCCCTTTTCGGATGTCACACACAGTTGATCCACAAAAATGAACTCTCTTGACTGCAGAATGGCACACGTTTGAAAATCTCATTTCTGCACCTCATTGAACACGGTGCCTGACCACACTACCAAACGTACGGCTTTTCGCGATGTTACTGGTATTAAATCGAGTACCAAGATCTCTCCATAAGAATATGAGTCAGGGAATATTTTTCAAACTGAATTTCAACCCACCTATGAAGAGAATGTTCCTCCAGTTCGACCGGGTTTAATTTCTATGGTACCCCAGTGGGAGGGGGTGCAGATGGTATCCCCTGCCTGTCATAAAAAGCAACTAAAAGGGGCGACGAAGGGATGATTGTATTATAGCCATGAAACTACTTGTGGTTAGTACCATCACGCGAAGAACACCTTGGGTTGCCGTTACTTGTGAGTAGTACCACTGTGCCAGGTACTCAACAGTTTTGTGATTAGTAGCACCAGAAGGAGTGTCTGTGTGAGTTTCCAGAACCAGTCATTAGTACCATTGTGAGAAACACCACGGGTCTTAGCGTAGCTTGTGATTCATACCCACTATATGAGGAACAAAAGCAAAGTAAAGTCATCTCCGTACAGGCCATGAAGGCCCTTGGAGGGATGGAAGGTAAAGGCTTCCACTATCCGTATCCTCGGCACTTGATGGGGTTGAGTAGTTAGCTCTACGCCCGGCCGCCTTTGCCCCCAGGAATTAACCTGGTACTCACTTTTGGTGTAGGCTGAGTGAACCTCAGGGCCATGTGCACCTCCGGAAGTGGAAATCTTGTTTCTTAAATTGTTCGACTTCCTGACGGGGAATCGAACTGACGTCCATCAGAGTGAACGGAGCACGCCTTTACCGCCTTGACCAGGCCACCCCTACTATATGAGGAACACCATAGGTCCGCGTTACGTGTGAGTAGTACCATAATGTGTGGAACACCGTGAGTCTACGCTACTTTTGAGTAGTGCCGCAAAATGACAAATACCATGGTTATACTTTACTACCCTTTACGAGGGGCCGTTGACCTGGATTTTAGACCCCTTTAGACAAGAAGCATCTTTGCCACAGGATTGTGCTTTAGAAGCAGTCGCTTGGTCAGGAATACCATTGTTTATTATAGTTTCTGGGTCGGATCCACTGATTGTTTTAAATTAATTCCTATCCATTCATTCACCTTCATCGCGTTTTTTATTCTGATCAGTGGATGATTTTTAACTTTTGAATTGTCATTACATTTCATCTCATTTTGTTCTATTAGGGGCCGATGACCTAGATGTTAGGCCCCTTTAAACAACAAGCATCATCGTTATCATCACAATTTCGATGGTGTTGTCTGCACTATAACGTCTTCTTCTGTGTACTGGATGAAGCGCCACGCAGACTACTGGACGTCCGAGCCTCCGGTAACAGTTTGGCGAGAAACTCTTACTTCTGAAGCGGCTGAATGTTGTGGACACCGTCGTCTTGGTGGCATCGTTCACTCTTTCCTCCCCGTGAAGGCTAAATTTCGATCCTCTTGTGGTGTTGTTGCTAACTCAAGAACTACATTAACTGGACTGAATTGGACATCTATTGTGCCTCAGAACGACCGCGCTAAAGCCTGGAAATGACACTTAGGAGCAAACAGGAGTTGCTGACATTGTCTGAAGTCCTTCTGGGCGTTGGGTGTTTATTCCTTACAAACGGGTCCAACTGATGTTTAAAAGTGGTTATGTTTTTGGGCTGGACTCTACCTGCATTTACCGTCATCAATTTCCCTTACACTATTGTAACCATGGCAACCACTATTCGTCTACGTACACGAGGTTAGTAGCGCCACCTTCTCACTCTGCGCTTTCCTCCTGTAACTAAGCACCTGAGAAGATCTCATATAAAGTGAAACACGTACTACCCCTCAGTCCAGGATTAAAATACTTGAACAGGCCGGAAAATGAACCCAGGGCCATGGAATAAGAGACAGGCCTGCTTCCTTTACACCTAGGGCTGGTTAATAATAATAATAATAATAAGAAGAAGAATTCAGGGAAACTCTAACGCTTCATAAAAAAAAAGGGCGAGTTCGAAAATATTCTAAAAGAAGAGCGAAAAATCATGAGGAAAATTTTAGGACGAAGACTGAAGAAGAGTACCGCATCCAATGCCGGAAATCCACAGAAAAATTACCCAACATTGCGGCAAATCTCAGAAAAATAAGGCTATAATATTATGGATATGTTAAGATGCTTCCAGAAACCAGTCTAACCCACGGAATTCTTGGAAGGTTTGATAAACTGAAACATTTCCCTTGGACACAACAAACAGAAGTGGACATGAAGAACGCACAAATTCAACCTGAAGAAATTTTGAATCGAAATATATATAGAAAGAAAATTGACAAGTGGGAAGTTACTCCAGATAATGAAATACCAAAAAGAGCAGGTACCAATTAGACGGAAGAAAGGAAGAGGATCCTTAGTCAACAGATGAAAGCATCCTGGATTCTCAGCAAACGAAATCATAAAGAAAGCTTCTTGGGTTCGGAAAGGGACCATTCACGCATAATAATAATTAGGAAGGAATTTGCGGTGTTGAGGGATGATCCAGAGAAGGAACCTGCTAAACCGTGGACCATTTCGGTGGAATAAAGACTAAGAAGTAGCGTGAGGTTGAAAAACCTTCGGTTACAATGTAAACAAAAAAGTATGAGCCTAAGAAAGAGACGCAGATAGCTTGAGTAACCGCAGTCTACAGTTGGCTTTCTCAATGTAAATGAAAAAATATATAAATAATAATAGTATTATATTTACGAGGTCTAGAATGTATTTCATGTTCTCACAATTCATGAGGTTTACCATTATTTTGTGGATTAACGCAATTTTATTTTAACTTATCGGAACTCCCTTTATCTCGTAAGAGGCTACTAAGAGGGGAATAATCAAGTACCTTGTGCTCGCTCTCTTGTCTTCTCAGGACAAAAACATATTCATGGTTCTATGGTATCTCCGTGTAGCAGAGAATATATACGAATACGATTTTTATCTTACGCGGGGTGGGCCAATACCTTGGCCTGCTCATTCGCCTGACCTGAAACCTTTATATTTTTGGCTTTGGAGACGCGTGTGTGTGTGTCTGTGTGTCATACTCTTTATACCGAAAAAGCCCTTGGATCACAATGAGAAGACAATACAGAATGAGAGAATCTTGGATTATTTTTGCTGGGGTTTTATTACCATTCGATCACGGACCCATTCCAATATGACTGTAAAATCAAGTACAGAGACTTATTGACAGAGATAGCACAACTCTTCCGCTTTTCTAGGTTTCTTCTTATGCTTAACTTTTGAACACAAGCGTACAGACAATTCAAGCACACGCCTCATGACAAATTTTCAAAACAACCAAGGGAGTGAAACATGAGAGGGAGAATAGGAAGTAGAAAATGAAACAGGTCTACCTCAGTTCTAATCTAGTTGCGCCAGAAAGAAGCTGTAGCGTGTATTAATATTATTCTGCAGCAGAGCTCATTTTTCATATTATGTTTATATAGTATTTACGTGCGCTGTCTAAACGATCTAATGTTTCTCATGGGGCTTTGTACACTGTGGCGCAATGAAATATATCATTTATTTATCCGACGAGCGTGGAAATAGAATATTACATTGCTGATTGCAAGTAATTCTTTGTAAATAATACACATAGAGTATCTATCGCCGTTACCCGTGTAAAACCTCCAATGAACCTCCCAGGGCAATTTATTTATTATGAAATTAAATATCAAGCCTACAGGAAGAAAACACTTAAAAATTAAATAATATACCGATAGAACAAGTCACAGAATTCTCCTATTTGGGTAGTGTAATTACTTCTGACAACTGATCTCCTTCAAAAATCAAGAAAATAACAGTGGTAACAAAACAAGCCTTCCAAAATAATCAAAATTTCTTGCTAAGCAACCATCTCCGTTTCTCAAGACCTTTGGAGTGTTCTACTGTATGGAAGCTAAACCTGGACGTTAGGAAGAAACAAAACTTGATGCTGCAGAAATGCGGTTTCGGAGAAGAATTACGAATACAAGAAAGACGACGAGCTGCTCGACTAAGTGGTATGTTCCGAACTGTATGTGGAGAGATGGCATGGAACTACATCAGTAGACGAATAAGGTTGAGTGATGTCTTTAAAAGTAGCAAAAATAACAATATGAAGATAAATTTGGAATTGAAGAGGACAAATTCGGGCAAATATTCGTATATTAGAAGAGGAGTTAGGGATCAGAATAACTTATCAAGGGAGATGTTCAATAAATATCATTTAAGGAAAGGCTAGGAAAGCAACAGATAGAGAATCTGCCACCTGGGCGACTGTCCTAAATGAAGATCAGGATTGATTGATTGATTGATTGATTGATTGATTGATTGATTGATTGATTGATTGATTGATTGATTGATTGATTGATTGATTGATTGATTGATTGATTGATTGATTGATTGATTGATTGATTGATTGATTGATTGATTGATTGATTGATTGATTGATTGATTGATTGATTGATTGATTGATTGATTGATTGATTGATTGATTGATTGATTGATTGATTGATTGATTGATTGATTGATTGATTGATTGATTGATTGATTGATTGATTGATTGATTGATTGATTGATTGATTGATTGATTGATTGATTGATTGATTGATTGATTGATTGATTGATTGATTGATTGATTGATTGATTGATTGATTGATTGATTGATTGATTGATTGATTGATTGATTGATTGATTGATTGATTGATTGATTGATTGATTGATTGATTGATTGATTGATTGATTGATTGATTGATTGATTGATTGATTGATTGATTGATTGATTGATTGATTGATTGATTGATTGATTGATTGATTGATTGATTGATTGATTGATTGATTGATTGATTGATTGATTGATTGATTGATTGATTGATTGATTGATTGATTGATTGATTGATTGATTGATTGATTGATTGATTGATTGATTGATTGATTGATTGATTGATTGATTGATTGATTGATTGATTGATTGATTGATTGATTGATTGATTGATTGATTGATTGATTGATTGATTGATTGATTGATTGATTGATTGATTGATTGATTGATTGATTGATTGATTGATTGATTGATTGATTGATTGATTGATTGATTGATTGATTGATTGATTGATTGATTGATTGATTGATTGATTGATTGATTGATTGATTGATTGATTGATTGAGAAACAAATGACCTTGTTTTAAAGAACGTAAAAGCGGATCGATGTACATTAAACACGATAAAGAAGAGGAAAACAAAGTTCCTTGGACACGTACTGAGATATGTCTCTTCTTCAAACCATCATTGGAGGTAAAGTACTGGGAGAGAAACCCAGGGGGACAACCGAGGATGTCAGACATCAGGAACTACCGAGCGAGTTGGCCGTGCGCGTAGAGGCGCGCGGCTGTGAGCTTGCATCCGGGAGATAGTAGGTTCGAATCCCACTATCGGCAGCCCTTAAAATGGTTTTCCGTGGTTTCCCATTTTCACACCAGGCAAATGCTGGGGCTGTACCTTAATTAAGGCCACGGCTGCTTCCTTCCAACTCCTAGGCCTTTCCTATCCCATCGTCGCCATAAGACCTATCTGTGTCGGTGCGACGTAAAGCCCCTAGCACAAAAAAAAACATCTGGAACTCCGTCGGTGAACTGGAATGTGGTTCATACAGCAACATGAAGAGGCTAGCAGAAGATCGTCAGATGTGACTACAGCGACAAGGCATTGTCTTTAGTAGATGATGATGATGATGACCACCACCATCAATCATCACCATGTTCCAATAATTTACGGAGGGTCGAATGCAACGAAAGAGGTAAATACTTGCCTACGTAAACATTGGTCGCAAAGAACTGCAAATGTTGCACACGAATGATGGAGCACTGGTCCATTTTCAACGCAATGTTGTCCGACTCGTTGGCTGAACGGTCAGCGTACTGGCCTTCGGTTCAGAGGGTCCCGGGTTCGATTCCCGGCCGGGTCGGGGATTTTAACCTTAATTGGTTAATTCCAATGGCACGGGGGCTGGGTGTCTGTGTTGTCTTCATCATCATTTCATCCTCATCACGGCGGGCAGGTCGCCTACGGGTGTCAAATAGAAAGACCTGCACCTGGCGAGCCGAACCCGTCCTGGGATATCCCGGCACTAAAAGTCATACGACATTTCAACGCAATGTTTAGCGACACCTACTTCGGGTCTTCCATGAGCGATGGATTGGTGTGAACCAATACCGTGGCCTGTCCATTCGCCTGACCTTAACCCTTTAGATTTTTGGCTTTGGGTACATGTAAAGACCATGGTATATGTGATGTTGATACACTACGAGAACACGTTTTCAATGCCTGTGATGTAATGTGGCAACAGCTAGGAGTGTTCCACAGAATGCGTGATTCCATGCGACATAGGTTGCAAGGCTACCCTTCAATGGATGGCGGGCACATCGACCACATGGTGATCACTGACCGTAGTGTTACCGGCCCATAACCCCAAAGATATTGGTTTTGCGACCAATTATATACTACCTTTCTTTTACTTCGTTGGTTGAGGAGTGCTACCTTCTGTGTAAATATTGGAACCTTTCTCAAGGGTCGGGTTGAGTGTCTCAGAGGGTTGAGGCGCTGGGCTTCTGACCCCAACTTGGCAGGTTCGATCCTGGCTCAGTATGGTGGTATTTTAAGGTGCTCAATTACGTCGGCCTCGTGTCGGTAGATTTACTGGCACGTAAAAGAACTCCTACGGACTAAATTCCGGAACCTCGGCGTCTACGAAAACCGTAAAACGGTAGTCAGTGGAACAAAGGCAATTAACATTATTATTAATCTTTCTCAAGTACAGTCTATATAATTCATTATTAAACCAATAATTAATTATTTTATATATTGACAGTTATGAGAGTTTGTTCTTCATCTTGATATTTGATACATTTAACTCTATCCAATCCTGTTCTTCTCAATAAATTGCCAAAATGTAGACCTAAAACACTATTTCCTTGCGTAATATACATAGGTCATCACACTTTTATGTTCTCATCTGTTATTCCATTGATTCCATTAATCACAATGTCATTCCTTGAAGTCATTAATTTCTTCTCAACTTGTCCCCCTAGAACTTTGGCGATTAGTATAATGATCTGTTGACATAAATGTGTCTTACAGCTAGGATTCATTCAAAAATAATTGTAACCGAGCTCGATAGCTGCAGTCGCTTAAGTGGGACCAGTATCCAGTTTTCGGGAGATAGTGGGTTCGAACCCTACTGTCGGCAGCCCTGAAGATGGTTTTCCGTGGTTTTCCATTTTCACACCAGGCAAATTCTGGGGCTGTACCTTAATTAAGGCCACGGACGCTTCCTTAACACTCCTAGTCCTTTCCTGTCCCATCATCGCCATAAGACCTATCTGTGTCGGTGCGACGTAAAGCAACTTGCTAAAAAATATGTAAGGAAATAGTGTCACAGGCTGTGATGTAACGTACGGGGTACGTCGTGATGGCATAGCACAAACTGAACGGTAAAGTCAGTAGAGGACCAAGCTCACCCTCTGTTTGGTCACCAACCTCCAAGGAGACGGCTCAAATCCAGATGAAGGTCTGTGTGGACAATAGCAATGTTCACAGCAAAACCTTCTGTAGCCAGGACACACCTATGGCAACCCACTATACCAGCATTGTTCACAAAGGCTAAAGAAAGTCTTCCTGCAGGTCACGAGCCCAGCTAGGAAATCTGGCAATTAATCGACTGAACTAGGAGTTGTGTGTGGAGCTGTAGATTGAATTTACAAAAACTGGGATAGCTACCTGGTTCAGATCTCTGAGAACTATGCCATCACTCCTGCACAACACAAGTTTTAGTGGTAGGGTGTACAGTACTATGAAAGTGGACCATTCCAGGGAGAAGATCATCTAATCTGCTTCTTCTCCTGAATCTGGTGCATGGTTCCAAGCATTACCTTCGCCTTCTCTTGGTCTTCATCTTTCCAATGAGAGTTTTCGTATCGCTGTGGGCTTGTGCTCAGCTTGTGGTGCCTATGTTGATCAACGTGGCCTCCATGGAGTTTCCAATTTGTAAAGTAAAGGCAGACACATACGCCACTCCACTATAAACGATGTCATCTTGCGGGCTCTGATTTCAGCTGAAGTTCCTTCCGTACGAGAGCCCACTGGCTGCTGCCGTTCAGGTGTTAAAAGGCCAGAGGGAATCCTATAGATTTTACCTATGCCGTCACGTTCGTCCAGCCCAATCTTCCCCTTTATTCATTGAGTGCTAGAGGTGCAGCCGCCAATAGGGAAAATGCTAAAAGAAGATTTCTTGGAGAAATTCTTCTTCGTGAGAGTAGCCATTGAATCGAGTGGTACCTGAGGTAATAAGGGCTTCAATTTTATCAAAGACGATAGCCACGGGATTGTTAGCATTTCCGGCGATAAGCGATCAACTGCTTTTTTTTTAATTCAGCGCATGCAATACGTGGGAATGTCACATCCATTCTCGGGACACTACCATCAGGTAGAGAGCTGGATGAAGTTTTTCTTCTTTAATGCATGACTTTGTATTTTAAGCACATACAGGATAGATTAGATTACTAATTTAACAATTCTTTGCACATTGCACGCATTAAATAAAGATAAAAAATGCATTAGTTCGTTCTTCTTCTTTAAGACGCCGTCTCCGAGCGGAGGTTGGCGATCCACGTAACTAGCTCAGATCTTGACAGCGCAGAATGGAATGCCATTTCTGAAGTACAGCAGTGCCATCTTCGAAGGTCTTTCAGCCATGAATTTCTTCTTCTCCCAACAGATCTCTTCCTCTGTATCTTCCCTTCGATAATAAGCTGTAATAACTGATACCTCTCACCTCTTCCTTGTGAACAGTCTAGATTTTCTTATGAAGACGCGGAGCAAACATAGTTTCGCGGTATTTACTTGAAACGTTATAAGCCCAAAACCCAATATCATGTCTACAATTGCGGAGCGTGAAAGCATCAATGTTAACATTGGCATATGCGTATTCTTCACTTCAGTACGGATTCATTCTAACCTATTAACGCCTAAACCTTCGAACTCTAGCCATCATCTATGTGGCATCCCAGGTATTCAAATAATTCCTCCTTCTCAATTTTATCATTGACGATCTTGGGGCTACTTCGGATAGTATCCTCTTTCCTGCTGCCTAGACATAAGAACTATAGCTACGAATAGGTTAGAATTCAAACGTATTTAACCAAGGCGCAAGTGTCTGCTACCCGCACAACGGTTCTGCAGTGAAGTTTGCATAACTATTAGCTATCTCAACTATCAGAACCCCTAACATGTATGCAACTAATCTTACATAAATGTAGAGCGGCTAGTTGATACTTGCGCCTTTTTCCAAAAAAACCTGTTCGTGTCTATACTTTCCATCTCTACTGCTGACAACCATCCACTTTTTGAAATTGTGGTAAGTGAGAGGGGATATGTGAGAAGTAGCGTTCTACGGTATTTGTTACTCAACAAAATTATAAACGGTTCGAGTCAAACACTTACATTTTCTTTCTTATATGTGTCTTTTGAAAATGTAAAATAATCTAAACAATCGTATGCCATTATTTCCTATTTACGCTCATTTTTAATGTTGAAATATTTTTTACCAGACAAAGGAGGGTTCCCCATAGTACGAAAAATTTAAATTAGGCAATTTCCTCAATTTTCCGAAAGTGGAAGAGCTAAAGGGCCCGAGGTTTTAAATTATGAGAATTAGAGCGCTATATCAAAACTAAAAAAGCAACTTTGTGAAAATCACTTCAGGCCTAAATGCATTCCTGAAAAACAGCCTAAAATCGCTCGTATTCTTTTTTATTCAAATCCTAGCCAAATTGATTTATTTACATAATTCTTTCCGTAATGTGTTCCTTGGTTCAATACCCTCAGACGTTCGTTGATTTTTGAAAAATATCCTTACCGAATGTAATTAAGTGAAACAATCCATTGACTCACATTACCGCTCGTAATGGTGCTTATGTGAAACAATGCATTGACTCCCATTAGCGCTCATAGTGGTAGAAAAAGGCGAACTACTAATCTAATCGAGCGTATAACAATGCTTAAGGAGTATTTTGTAATTTTTAGGAATAAATACAGAATATGTTCTCATAATTTACTATATTTTATTTACCTGAAATTCGTAGCTCATGTCCCTAGGATGTTTTCAACATTGAATTGCTTGCCTGAAGGACTACAACTTTGGAGTTTTATTAATTTCGGTATTTCCTTTTTTGTCAAAATTTTTCGAATACTAGATCATCTATGGCAGTGGTTATCAAAGTGTGGTATGCGAGCAGCCTTCAGGGAAAAAAAAGAAAAATTGAAATACGGAAATAAATAAGTACAAAGTTGAATAAGCATATATGAAGCCACGCTTCACTTAAAAGTTTCACTTGGACTACGACACATCAGAAAACTGTGCCTCGGCATGCAGGTACATCCATTCTACCGAAATTTTGATGTCTGAATTCCGGAATTAAGATTGAAAATGTTCATCCGTATTTATTAATTTGATATATTGAGGCTAAAATCGAGCGTTTTGTGAAAATTTCACACAAACATGATATCCTGTGTTTCTTTATTATACTTGACACAGATACGAATTTCTACATTTCTTGTGATATATTAAAAATTTTATGATTTCACAATTTCACTTTATTTACGATGTGTATTTAAAAGAATGTTTTATAATTAATTTAACATGCCTTAATAATTAGCCTGTTACTCATATTTTTAAACTTATCGTTCAAGGTTTTCTTCTTGGGGGTACACTGAACTTTTATCCACGAAAGAGGGGTACAATCTCATAATAGTATGAGATCCTCTGCTCTTTGGTATTAATGAGAGATTCATTTTCTGTCACAACTTGAGAAGTTCCTTGCCTTACATGGAAGTTCTCTTGGTAACAAGCAATAATAAGTTGCAATTATAATGTAGTACTTAGGAGTTGGGCTTAGTTTAGCCGGCTCCTCCTGTGGGAACCTCCCTAGTTATCTAGTTTAGATTAAACTGCCAGGGATGAATAATTCAGTACACCCCTGCAGGGTGTGAAATTGTGGAGAGTGAGGGTGGATATGCGAGGCGTAGCGTTGTACACTATTTATTATGTAATAAATTTATCTACTAAAATTTAGTAAACAGTTCCGGTCAGAAACTTCAATTATCATTTTTATGTGCTTCTATCGATCATGTTAAATCTCTAGAGCCCGGATTTTGATGCATTAATAGAGTAGAATGCAAACATACTGAAGTGAGTAGCATGCATATTCTACCTTCACAACGATTGTACTATGGGGTTTGCATAAGCATTAGGGGTACGGCCCATCAAAACCCCTATAATTTATGTTACTTTCACTACATTATGGAAGAGCAGGTGTCCGACACTTCCTACCAACCAAATTAGTTTGCAATCTAACCTGTTACTGCCTAAAAATCCGGGCTTTAGAAATATATTAAACAATTTTGTGCCCTTCGTTTCTATTAATATCTGTTTAAAAGCAATTTGAGGGGAAGTGGAATGTCCTCAGGCACATATACAATACTGCCTTGATTTTTTGGAATCTCCTCAGACATATTGCCTTTGCTGGCAAGACTTAGTGTTTACAGTGCACTGTGTTTTCTGGTATGGGCTAGAACAAATTTGTTACTTTCATTGACCTATCTCATTCCCATCCTTGGCTTTGACAATAACAAAATGACTGAGGTCTGAGCGATGCTAGTTATACCGTTCTCTATGCAGCCAGTCCCTGTTATGAATGGTGTGAAAGTGTTGCTCATAGTGTCGGTTGGTGCATGCATTTCAATGGCCTTTGTAGACTGGGATGTAATAGCAACTTCTGGCTCGGTGAGGAAAACAACGGGAAGCGACATCGATTCTCATTTCCTTAATACACCTTTTCAGTGATGCATAGGCCATCTATGACAGCTAATGGTGGAACTGTTGAGGAACCAACCAGTCTCCGAGCTGAGGCAATAATGTTTATATATTTGCATCTGTTTCGAGCTCTATTGCACTCCACTGAAACAGAATTAAATGACCTACCTGATTTGAATTATACGGGTTACTAGACATCGTGCGGTTAGAGGCGCGCGGCTGTGAGCTTGCATCCGGGAGATAGGGGGTTCGAATCCCACTGTCGGCAGCCCTGAAGATGGTTTTCCGTGGTTTCCCAATTTCACACCAGGCAAATGCCTGGGCTGTACCTTAATTAAGGCCATGGCCGCTTCCTTCCCACTCTTAGCCCTTTCCTATCCCATCGTCGCCATAAGACCTATCTGCGTCGGTGCGACGTAAAGCCACTAGCAAAAAAATTTTCTCGGACATATCCAAGTTTTTACAAGAAAAAAATCGTCTTAAGATTCACAATTCAATATTTCCTTTTTATAGGTTTCACCTCAAGAAACACTAGCTTTCAATGCTTTAAAAGAATAATAATGGTCCGCATTTGACAGTAGCATTAAGAACAGTAGCCGCACAAAGAACGTCAACTTCCACCATCAGATTTCGGTAATATTCATCACAATAATCTAAGCAACAACACGCTCAAGTTTTATGACTTAATAAACAATTTTAAATTCATCCAATGTATATTAGCAAGACAAAAGCAATAACATTTTACAACAGAAGTTTATAGTTATAAAGCATAAGCCTGTGGCTTGGCTCTAAAAGGGCCATTGTCTGTGTTAAGTTCTAAACGAACAGTTAACGTTTAATTAAATAAGCCCTTGCCAATAATGTTAGATTGCCAATAAAGATTATAGAGACCTGGCAATTTTTAAATAATACGATAGAAAAAATTACCGTTTAATAACCTGACTTCCACAAAGTATAAAGTTATTTAAAGTTAGTTGTTGAAAAAAATAATTGGAAAACTATAAGCAAAACTTCAAATGCTCATATCTCAAAAACTGGTTTTTTGTCATTGCTTCTTTAGGACCAAGCCACAGAATTATCCAAAGAGATTTTTCTTAACTAAGTTATTACTTTAATTTGATTGCCTTATTAGTTAAATACTGATGATGACTCAAAAGGATCGAAACAAGTATAATATTAGATAATGTTTTGTGTCAGTCCTAAAGATTTAATAGTATTGTACTGAACTAGGTGGAATAAAACCATAACAGTTCTTCTATAGGACTAATACGTGAAAGGATGATGATGATGATGATGATGATTTATATTAATTTTTTTAAATAATTTTGTATCTATTCTGAAATCTTTGGTCATTTGTATGTACAGTCAGACGAATACAATTGTTTTACCTCTCACTCCAAAAGAAGTTTGTGAAAAAATAGCGGTTCACTCCTTCATTTATTTCAACTCTTGATTTAAACCTTGGTATAAAAATATTCTATTCCGATATCACGATGTATTTCTTCTATTTTCTTGTCCTAATGTGGACTTGGTGTCTGGTTTCACGCCCATGGTGACGGTCTGTTTTAAAGAAAGCTAATAGCGGCTCACTTGCTATATCGCATCATTTCCTGCCATATATCCTCTTGTTCTGCGGACACGTGGAGCAGTTTACGTGTTATCTTGAGGCGATAGAACGTAATGTCCACGTCTCTATGGTAACCCACCTTGTGTTTCACCACGGCTGAGTGAGCCAGCTTTAACGACGTTCACTGACACACACTTGCTTCACGTCACTTCCGTGTTTACAAGTGAGAAACTTGTTTTCCCTGACCCATGATCTCTTTTGTTGCTCATCCGAACACATTTTATCGACAAGTCATAGGGTTCAAAATATCGCTGTAAAAATGTTAACATTTTTTCTTCTTATTTATTTATTTATTCATTCTTCTTCTCCCGCGTGAATGGCTCACTTTCCTCCTTCCCCAATAGTTCTTAATTTTCATCGATTGTTGTCATTTCTGTTCCTCCGACCATGTACGTCGTATTAGTTTCTTCCCGTCTTCCTCAAATCCCCTTGTGTGGACAATTTTCCTGATTACATAAAATTCATATCCTGCAGATTTGCTGATCCTAATTCAGTGAGGTCTTTTTCAACTTGCTTATACCATCTTGATCTCGTACGTTTGATTTGTAAAAATGTGTGTATTTGATTAGCAAGTCTGTTTTTATTCATTCTTTCCAAATGGCTTATAAAACGATTTCGTCGCACTCTCCTTGTATCAGTAAGTTTAGATACTTTTAAGTATATATCTGAGTTGGATGTGGAGTAATGTATTCCATATTGAACTCTTGGCCCTAAGAATTTTCTCATGACTTTTCCCTTCTTTAATATCTAATTGTTCCTTAAAATTTTTATGATGTAAATTGAGGGTTTCTGAAGCATTGATTGATTGATTGATTGATTGATTGATTGATTGATTGATTGATTGATTGATTGATTGATTGAGTGATTGAGTGATTGATTGATTGATTGATTGATTGATTGATTGATTGATTGATTGATTGATTGATTGATTGATTGATTGATTGATTGATTGATTGATTGATTGATTCATTCATTCATTCATTCATTCGTTCATTCATTCATTCATTCATTCATTCATTCGTTCATTCATTTATTCATTCATTCATTCATTCATTCATTCACACATCGCACTCTTTGTTAGACTAGCAAGGGGAAAGGAAGCAACTACTGGAGCACTTCATTTCGAGAAGTTGTAACTTTCAAGTATTCAAGGATATAAACAGTGTTTAAACGAAATTATTCCTACATTTGTTAACAATTTTCATAGTGTGATTTGATAGAACCTGATGATGTCTCTTCAAAATCGAAACTGATCATCCTTTTTTATAGTGTGGTTTTTACAGGTGTGTTACAGTATTACAGGTGTTATAACTAGTGATCAGCAGAGAGAAACAAGCTTTAAAGTTGCATTATCTCGAATAGTTTTGCTTCACAGTGTAGCTCTATCAGTGCGCTACTATGGAATGTTTGATCGAGATTTAACGCGATTATCCGCGAGGAATATCGAATAAGAGAGTAATCGCGTTATTTAAATTCCCGGAGATGAACTCGGTTAGTGATATGATCCTCCAATAATCCGGTAACTGAGAGATGTTTTATGCATGACAACAGTTATCAAAGATTCGCATTCAGAACATCAGTTTTATCAAATGGACGTGTATTGAGTCTGTTCCGCGACTATGTAATCTGTAGTCGCAGAACAGAGTGTTACAGGATATTTGGGAGGGTATCCAGAAAATTGTTATTGAATATCTAGGGAAGTGCAGCTTCAAACCCCGTAGTTCATTATGGCTCTGCATTTACCGTTGTTGCCCCGGTGGCTGATTACCTATTATTTTTATCTACACATCAAGTGACTGCTTGTAGTTATCAGCTTGCATTCGGGAGATAGTGAGATCGAAACCCACTGAACATGGTTGTCTGTGCTTTCCTAATACCTATCTGTGTCGGTGCGACGTAAAGCAAATTTGAAAAAAATATTCTCCACACTTTTCTTTAAGAATTTCATAGAACATGGGAACAGATCGAATATTTTCTTTCATAAATTATTCCGGTCTCCAATTCCTCATCTTATGAACATATTTGACCCAATTCCTCCCTTTGGATTTCAAAGTTTTTTCATATTATGACCTACCCTAGCATTGAAACCTCCACTCAAGCTGTTCGTCTAGCAATGACAATACATGCCATCTCTCCACTGACATCCATCAATAGTTCACATCACAGCCTGCAAGGTCACATAGACCATCTCTACTCTAACGCTCCTCTTTGACAATATGTCTCTCACTCATGCCCATCCATCAGTATTTCATATCATATCCTGCTAAATCACATCGCCCATCTGTACTGTAACGTCTCTCTTTGGTAATATGTCTCTCAGCCTTGGCCGTCCTTCAATACTTCGGTTCACAGCCTGCAAGATCACATCGCCCATCTGTACCGTAACGTCTCTCTTTGATAATATGTCTCTCAGCCATGGCCGTCCTTGAATACTTCAGTTCACAGCCTGCAAGATCACATCGACCATCTGTAATCTAACGCTCCTCTTTGATAATATGTCTCTCAGTCATGGCCATCCATCAATACCTCACACGAGAGCCGGCTGGCATTGCTTCTTCTACAATAGCGGAGGACAATAATGATGACGTCATGGAATATTTCTAGGAATGAAGTTAATAGTTATTCATAACTAATATTTAAAGTATTATACTCATCATTCAGACTTAACATTATTCACTTTTAATAATATATTTTATGATTTTGTGGCAATAAAAATATTGTACGAGGGCTGTAAATAAGAAGTGGCAACGTAGCCCGGATACTGGCAGGAGATCGGGCATGCGCAAATAGGATATGGGAGCGGACAGGTGTGAATGTGCATTTGATGGGCATCCAGTTGGGAGTGTTCTTGCTGTGTGGCGTTGAAGTGAGGAGTGTCGATTTCACTGCTCTAAATCAAGTTTTCAAAAGTTGATCAGCGTCCGTGGATTAAAATCGAGGTTACCCATGGAAGAGAGGCATCAGAATGTTATCGAGGATTACTCGAAGCATGTGGCGAGAATGTATTGCCGTATATCGACGCTTGCACGATGGGTGTTTCGTCCGGGTCGGAATGAGACTACGTATTTGCACCGCACAGGTCGGCCGTCCATTTCTCAATATCAAATTGACATCGTGAGTGGTCTGGTTTCCGTAGACCATTGATGGGCTGTCCAGGAATTGTCCGTAGGACTGAAGTCTCAATCATGAAACGGTGTGGTACATACTGACGAAATGTCCCAGTGGAATCCACGTCAACCCTCCGACGCGACGTACAGATATGACACTGGTATGCACTGGCTGGCATTCACCTGGCCAGATACCGCAACGAAGGGGATGCATCGTATTGTGGCCATTGATGAGACGTGGACACGAGTATACGAGCCTGAATTTAATCGTCAATCGAATGAATAGCGTCACCCAGGTTCGCCACATGCACAGAAACATCGACAGGAACACAGTGCGGGTGAATCTTATGTTGATTGTGGTATACAATTACGAGGGTGTTATTCTTACGCATGTTGTGCCTGAGGGAGAAACCGCCAACATTGACTACTATTGGCGATTTCTGGAGCGACATCTGCGTCCGGTTATGCGACGCAAATGTCTACGTTCATGACGAGACGATCGCACTGTCGTGTTGCATGACAACGCACGTTGTCATCTCGCAAATAATGGCAAGCTCTTATTGCAACAATGGCTTTGGAAGGTCTTAAAACACTCACCAGTCATGAAACCTTGTGACTTTGACCTGTTTCCCAAGGTGAAGAAACCCCTCCGCGGCGCCAATTTCTTGTCGTAGCATCTGAACTCCGTCGCTGTCATCAACATAGAACACCTTGCCAACGGCCCCCAACGGCTTCCAGAAATTTGTAAGAAGGTAACAGACTTCGCCGGTGACTACATTCAAGGAATGTAATGCAATTGTACACACATCTTCATAAAAAACAGAACACATTGAAAAACTAGATATAGGAAGTTCATATTCACAGGATCATTAGTATGTTCTGCAGAAACAATTAGCATTTCAGTCACCTAGGTTCAGCATGTGTCCTGTTGCCTAGTAGGCACTGGATCCTTCATGGGCACAGATAACTTGTTCCATGCGTGATGGCATCGACGCGAATGGCGCCCTGGGGTATAGCCATCCATGCTGCATTCACCTGTTTCCACAGTTAATCTTTGGTTGTTTGCATTGGGTCACAGCGCCACACCCGTCGTTTCACCATATCGCACACATTTTCGATTGGCGACAAGTCCGGTAATCGGGAGGGCCAGGGCAACAATCTGATATCCTGTTGCAACAAGAAGGCACGTGTTCCTGCAACAAAACATATGGTGGCGCATTGTCCTGCTGAAATATGACGTTTAGGGTGTCGTGCAGAAAGGGTATGGCTACGGGTCGCAGGATGCAATTCACGTAGGTCAAACTGGTCGGAGTGCCCTGGACAAGCACCAACTGTGATTTGTGGTTGTACCCAATAGCACCCCACACCCAATAAGACCTTGAGTTGGTGCTGTATATCTTGTGCCAATACAATAAATGTGATGCCTCTCCCCATGTCTTCAGCGAACCAAAATGCGGCCATAAATTTCAAGCAATCAGAAACTGGATTCGTCCTATCTGCTGCCATTCCTGTCCCCAGAACCTCGTTCCATACACCATTGCAGTCTAACATGTTTATGCTCGTTAGTCAAAGGTAGGTTGAGAAGTGGACGACGCGCCGGTAACCCAGACCGTAATAAACGGCGATGGACTGGCACTTCTGATAGTGTACGATGTGTTACACTGTTCCGCCAGAGCCGAGAAGGACGCAGATCTGTCCTGCAATGCCATTAATAATGTTTTCATTAACATTCACCAGAATTTACAATAGAATCCAAACTTTTTACCTATTTTTCCTCAGAAGTATACTTTTTGGCATTTCTAACTACCTCATGTTCTTATAACGGACTGATCGTTGCAGCCTTGAGCATTTTTTATCAGTTTTAATCGGGACTCAAATGGCGTAGAGGTACACATGTTTGTTTAAACATACTGTACGGAGTAAATCTTAAATCTCTTACTAATACTTCTCTCATTACTTCCGCTAGAGTTGAGCCATTTACTCTGCTAGGAAGTCCAATGTTGTACATCTAAGCTGCTTATCAAACACATCTTCCAGAAATTAAAGTCGAGAGGAAATCTGCCAGCTGTGAGTTGGTACAGCAGGAGAAGAGACTTATGTATATTTAGATACAAAGAGCAGAAGAAGACGCGCTTTCCAAGACCGTCATGACGCCAAAAGCAGCAGCATTTCTTCGCACAATTGCGTATGCAAATTCAGCCAAGCAAGAGGCAAGTCACCGCAGAATTTTGATTAAGCTGAATTTAATACAAGACGATGTCGTTGTGCGACGCACCAAATGTTACGTTCCGCCAAGAAAAATATCGGAATTATTACGGGAGCAGTTTCTTATCTACTGTCTCTGATAAAGTCAGAATGGAGAAATATACGTACTTAGGATTCCTTAATTCACGGTATATAATCTTGCAAAAAGTGAGTACAAAATTAGCTGGTCCGTTTTTTTGATAACAGAAAATAATTTATTTCTTACCATGACATAATTTAATTGCCTTCTTCCCGAACTTAAATAGGCTAGTACGAAAATGGCACTTTACCATACAGTAATGGCATTCGGCACGGTTTTATTACAAATAATCTTTAACTGGTTGAACTTCGCTTCAGAGTAATGTAAACACGGATAGGCAGACAGCTAATGATTTGAGTAAATGAAGTTAATGATTTAGAATAATATTAACTAGTGATTTCTTCTTCTTCTTCTTCTTCTCCTTCTACTTCTTGTCGTTTGGGCCTACTGTGGACCACGGGGCTCGTTTCGACTCCTTGTATGGAAATTATGTTTTTTCTTTGCCCAAAAATCTTCCATCTTCTGGCTGTGTGCTTGTTTCCTTTCCTCGGTCCACTTCGGTCGGGTGGTGCCTGTACTCTGTCTGCTGGTGAGAGACTCTGGGAAGACACCAGGAAAGGTTAACTGCCGGAATAATACACGATCCTGTATGGTTTTTTCTGAAATCCCCAGCTGTTCTAAGTCGGACTTCACTGTGGTGATCCATTTATTTTTGGACGCTTTCCCTCTGCATGTAGTGGTAAAGATCTTGCTGGTAAGTCTGTAAGTACTCATACGAGTCAAATGCCCATAGAAAGTCAATCGCCTTAACTAGTGATTTAAATTTCACTTCTCACATAGAAAATATTATGAATAAAGCATACAGGAACCTTGAGTTCTTAATTAGAAATTCTTGTGGTCTAAGCAATAAGTTTTTATTTCTTTTGTATTTCGTATTAGATAGATCATTTTTTTTTAAAAACGCCTCTTTTATTTGGAATCCAGCAACAAAGTTGCACAGAGATGTGATTGAAACAATCTAGCTATTTTGTGCTTTCAGTTCTTTTTCCCATTCCCTCATCACCTTACCTAGGACGAGTCCATCTCCTTACCGGACACCAGTTTTTATCAGGAATTCGTCTGAGATTTATCCCATGAATTTCACTCTTGACTTCGTGTCAGTGAGGGTCTGTTTGGTCAAGTTTAGCGTTTTAGAGTCTAGTCCCTGTTCTTTCAGGATGCTGAATAGAGACTGAATATCAATTGAAACATACGCCTTCTTGAAATCTACGAAGGTACAGACAATTGGAAGGTTTCTGAGGGCCCTGAACTTTGAAGCGGTTTTGAGGTTGTAGATCTTCTCAGTGCTCGATCTGTGAGGGCGGAACCCAGCTTGATATTCACCAATCTTATGCTCGAGTTGTTCTTGTATTCTTTTCAACAGGCATACAGAGAAAATTTTGTACCCGACTTCAAGGAGGGAGATTCCCCTACAGTTGTTGACGTCAGTTTTGTCTCTTTTTTTGTCAAGTGGGTGAATCAAGGCACATTTACAGTCTTCGGGGAGTTTTCGTATTATTATTATTATTATTATTATTATTATTATTATTATTATTAAATGAAATGATCCCAGGACGGGTTCGGCTCGCCAGGTCCAGGTCTTTCTACTTGACTGCCGTGGGCGACCTGCGCGTCGTGATGAGGATGAAATGATGACGAAGACAATATATACACCCAGACCCCGTGCCATTGGAATTAACCAATTAAGGTTAAAATCCCCGACCCGGCCGGGAATCGAACCCGGGACCCTCTGAACCGATGGCCGGTACGCTGACCGTTCAGCCAACGAGTCGGACATTATTATTATTATTATTATTATTATTATTATTATTATTATTATTATTATTATTATTATTATTATTATTATTGTCGTTGGTATAATTTCTGTTGCGAGAATGGTTTTGTAAGCGCACAGTGGTTTGATGTTTATTTAAATCAGCCCGCAGGCTTTGTCATGTTCCTGTGCCCCACAATTGAGATAACATACGAACTGGAAATAAAGAACCTCCCTGCCCCCTCCCTTCTCCTACCGTGAGACAGAGGCAGCGAGATGAAGAGGATGTGATAAAACGCGAGTTGGAACTACACGGAACGTGACGTTAATTACGCGTTGAAGAGAATTAAAATAAATTTTTCACCGAACAAAATTCCTCATTAAAGCGTGCTCTCAGCTGCAATTGTTTATGTGAAAGTAATTTAAACATTGTCTCTGTTTGATACACGGAGAGCCGAGTAAAGATATCACCAGTGACCCTGTTTGTGGAGCCATTAATTACTATGAAGTGACATAGAATAGAATATACTTCGCTCCCCCAATTCCCCCTGAGGGCAGGGGTGCTAGAGTACATCCAAGATTCCCCTGCATCTCGTGACAGTCTACTGAAAGGGTAATCGTAAATATTACATGCTCGTGTTGTAAGACACTCAGACACTTGAGATCCACCTTAATTCAGTCACTTACCGGGCGAGTTGGCCGTGCGCGTAGAGGCGCGCGGCTGTGAGCTTGCATCCGGGAGATAGTAGGTTCGAATCCCACTATCGGCAGCCCTGAAGATGGTTTTCCGTGGTTTCCCATTTTCACACCAGGCAAATGCTGGGACTGTAACTTGATTAAGGCCACGGCCGCTTCCTTCCCACTCCTAGCCCTTTCCTGTCCCATCGTCGCCATAAGACCTATCTGTGTCGGTGCGACGTAAAGCAACTAGCAAAAAAAAAAAAAAAAAATTCAGTCTCTTTAATCCTTGCTAATAAATCCGTATGATAAATAATAAATTATTTCGTAACTTGAGGCTTTTCCTAAATTCACGTACCCCCTGTGGGTGGGGGACGCCAACGAAGAATACACCCACGGTATCCCCTGCCTGTCGTAAGATGCGACTAAAAGGGGCGACCAAGGGATGATTGTCTTGGAACCATGAAACTACTTGTGATTAGTACCACTATATTAAGTATGGATGAAGTCTTGGGTAAGGAGTACAGGATGAAAATAAATAAGTCCAAAACAAAAGTAATGGATTGCAGTCGAACGAAGGCAGGAAATATTAAATTAGGAAACGAAGTCTTAAAGGAAGTAGATGAATATTGTTACTTAGGTAGTAAAATAACTAACGATGGCAGATGTAAGGAGTACATAAAATGCAGACTTGCACAAGCAAGGAAGAGCTTTCTTAAGAAAAGAAATTTGCTCACTTCAAACATTGATATCGGAATTAGAAAGATGTTTTTGAAGACTTTCGTGTGGAGCGTGGCATTGTATGGAAGTGAAACATGGACGATAACTAGCTCAGAAAGAAAGAGAATAGAAGCTTTTGAAATGTGGTGTTACAGAAGAATGCTGAAGGTGAGATGGATAGATCGAATCACGAATAAAGAGATACTGAATCGAATAGGTGAGAGGAGATCGATTTGGCTAAATTTGACGAGAAGAAGAGATAGAATGATAGGATACATCTTAAGACACCCAGGACTTGTTCAGTTGGTTTTTTAAGGAATTGTAGGTGGTAAGAACGGTAGGGGTAGACCAAGGTATGAATATGACAAGCAGGTTAGAGCAGATGTAGGATGTAGGATGCAAAATTACGTAGAAATGAAAAGGTTAGCACAGGATAGGGTGGCATGGAGAGCTACAACAAACCAGTCTATGGACTGATGACTCAAACAACAACAACATATTAGGTACCAAATAGGTTTGTGATTAGTATCACACAGGAGCACCGTGCGGTCGGCTTTTGCAGTACCTGTGATTAGTACCGCCGTATAAGCAGGACCATGGGATGATAGCTGCCATGGTTCTGCCTTGCCTATGATTAGTACCCACTATATGAGGAACACCACGGGATAGTGGAAGGTCCCTGTCGTTAGTACTCTTATGTGACGAACACCATAGGTTTGCGATGCCTGTAAATGGCGCTGCAAAGTGAGAAAAACATAGGTCTGTATAACCTGTGAGTAGTACAATAGTGTGTGGAATACCGCAAGTCTCTGCTACTTTTGATTAGTACCGCAACAGGACAAATACCATGGTTCTACTTTCCTAGCGATCAGTACCGTTATGAGGGGCCGATAACTTGGATTTTGGATCCCTTTAGACTGCAAGCATCATCGTTTCAGTGTCATGCTATAGCAGCAGTCCCTAGATCAGTAATCCTATTCTTTTAGGTCATTTTGTGTGAATGTAAAGCATTGCGGGTTGCATCCACTGATTGTTTTAAATTCATGTCCATCCATTCATTCTTCGTTCTCACGCTTTGAATTCTGGTCAGTGGAGAATTTTAGACTTTTAATTTGTCATTCCATTTCGTCTCATTTCGTACCATTAGGGGCCGATGACCTCGATGTTAGGCCCCTTTAAACAACAATCATCATCATCATCATCTAAATTCACGTACATCACCGTGTAGCGTGTTTGGCTACTATGGAGGAAGAGCAATAATTACGGAAATGACGGTGCACAATTTCACGAAACTTCTGCGTTGTGGCCCAGAATGAAATATCACTGGAGTTTCTCGTTCATTTCACTCACTCACGAACTGCGCTAGTAAAGGAGACATGCAAGGTGTAGGGAAGGCACATCAATGTGTATTTATAGCTCCCTGAAGGGGGACATAAATTTGGAACCGTCATGTTGGCAGCCGTTATCAAGGGAATCCCCGAGCGACTGTCTTCTGTGCCAGAGCGCGGCTTGCAACAGAGAAGGAGACGGGGAATTTAAACAGTGTTACCAACATTACTTCTTGTTCCTTTGAACAGCACATGCATTTCTGTTGTAATTCTGAAACCAGATCGATGAATACCCATGAAATTATCTGTAAGGTAGTTTAATGGTCAGTGGAGTAATGTTGTATTTGTCACTAGATCACAGGAGAAAGAACTTATTTGCTCGCAATCTCGGGTTTTCTACTGGATAGGTCTCTGTGTGGAATAGTGGTTTGGTTGAAGAGAGGTTTATGGTGTCGCTGACCCTCTAATCATTTTGCAATGCTGTGCGCGAATGGAAGAAGTCCCATCTGACGTGAATGTCCACTGCCTGCTTGCAAAATTAAAAACAACGCAGCAGTAGCCTAGTATCAGCGTAACCATAGACGCAGGTGGACACTGTACCGATGTGTGCGATGCTCCGAAGCCAAAGAATATTATTATTATTATTATTATTATTATTATTATTATTATTATTATTATTATTATTTTATATGCAGCAGAAACTCTTAAAATTACAAGAATTGGGAATCTTCCAAAATTATAAAAATTTCAGAGAAGAATATTGAGAAAACTACTGGGGCCTATAAGAAACAACAATGCTGAATTTAGATTGCTATCAAACAGAAAGCTATATTTAAGAGTTGAAAAACTGACAACTGTAACAAGGAAAAGAAGACTCCAGTTTTTTGGACACATTTATAGAATGAATAACAATAGAATAACTGAACTTAGTGAACAGTTACAAATCCAAGACAACGTGGTTCATTGAAATTAAAAAGGATATGAATAACGCTGGAATTAAAATAGATACGATAGAAAACAGAACGCGTTTCAGAGAAGTAACACGAAAGGCAGAATTTCAGGAGAGTAAGAAATTAACAACTGGAAGAAAATGGACTCAAGAGGAAATGGAACAACATTCTCATAAAATGAAGTAAGTTCGGAAACGAAGAAAGTTAAATGCAAAGAAAAGTAACCAAAGTTGATTTATCACTCAAAACCGTCATTCGAGTAATAATAATAATAATAATAATAATAATAATAATAATAATAATAATAATAATAATTGAACGAGCTCTATAGCTGTAGTCGCTTAAGTGCGGCCAGTATCCAGTATTCGGGAGATAATAGGTTCGAACCCCACTGTCGGCAGCCCTGAAAATGGTTTTCCGTGGTTTCCCCACCAGGCAAATGCTGGGGCTGTACCTTAATTAAGGCCACGGCCGCTTCCTTCCCACTCCTAGCCCTTCCCTGTCCCATAGTCGCCGTAAAACCTATCTGTGTCGGTGCGACGTAAAGCAACTAGCAAAAAAAAAAGTTTGATTGAAAAAAAAGGAAAGTTAGTTCCTCCGAAAGATTTTGGGTCCTAAGGAAGTGTTCGAAGGTGTTTTCTTCTACCTAAGTTCAACAAGGAACTGTATGCGAGAGTCGGAAAGATCACACCGTTATGAAGAAACAAAGTTGACCATTTTAGGTCACCTGAAGAGAATGAACCCTGAGAGATTGGCGCACAAATTACTCACTTTACCCTAAAATAAGTGGAAATCCCATCCGCGCTGGCACAAGGAGGTGCACAAAGACATGGGGGTAAATGATATAAGACCAGAGGACATAATGGGGAGGACCATCTTTAGGAAGAAATTTGCGGGGATTATGGAAGATCCGGAGAAAGAACCTGCTAAACCACGGAAAATCTCCGCGGAAGAAAATGAGCCTGAGTTTGGAAAGCCCTTCGTTACAATATAAACAAAAATGTGTAAGTCTAAGAAAGAGGGAGGGAGGTAGGTTGTGTAACCGTAGTCAAAAACTGACTGTGTCGATGTGAATAAATAAATATAAATTAATAAATAATAAGTCAATGAGCCAGACAATGTAGGAATGCAACACTTATAACACGAGATCGACAAGAATTCCGCTCGTAAATATAAATATTCATTCTTTACGCTTACCGCTAACCATGTTCGCTTTGGTTTATGACCGCGACCTCTATCCCCTGCACTGGGGAACAAAGCAGGTATTTCCCCAGAGCACCTACGCGGCAAACCCGGGTAAACCGCCCGTAACTTTCCGCTGTCTCTCTCAGTAGATACATTGGATCGTCCTCGTTAAAATGTGATGTGAACACTTTCCTCGCAAATCTTGTCTAGAAGCTGTTTCCGTTTTAAGACTTTCATGTTTTGAATAACGCTGACCGGCCTTAGAGCGGCTGCGGAGCTAGGGACGTATTGTACTTCAAAATTAAATAAAATAATCGGAGATGATTCTTTCGTCGCAATCATACAAGCTCTCTTAGCCTTCAACTTAATAGTAATTAACGACGATGTTGCTGAATAAAATGAAGGGAGTCTTTTCAAAAGGCGCTATTTCCAAACTAAGAAAGTTGTAGAAAACCCTAATTAAACGTATAATAGAAGGCACGTACAACATATCCACGATCGGGAATGGCACTACATTTAAGGGAATTCATGATAGAAATTTTGAACCTCTACAATTTACCACTTATTACAGCGGCATTTAAACCACAAGCACATATTAATGGAGCATCCGTGGCTCAGGCTGCATGGCGCTTGCCTCTCACCGCTGGGTTCCGTGGTTCAAATCTCGATCACTCCGTGTGAGATTTGTGCTGGAGAAAGCAGAGGCGGAACAAGTTTTTCTCCGGGTACTCCGGTTTCCCTATCATCTTTCATTCCAGCAACACTCTCCACTATCATGTTTATTTCATCTGCCATTAATCATTGCCCCAGAGGAGTGAGACTGGCTTCGGCAGCCGGCACAATTCATGTCCTCGCCGCTAGATGGGGGCTTCATTGATTCCATTCCTGACCCGATCGAATGACTGGAAACAGGCTGTGGATTTTCATTTTCTTGTTCACAAATTGATATGTTACAGCCCCACACAAAATTTGGAGTTAATTGGTTAACTGGTTGCAAAGTTATCGACAATAATTTTAATTTTTGTATGTTGCATGGAAAACGCCCCTTGCGGCACAGTTTTCATATTTTTTGTGCTATAATTTGGCGGGCTTGTCAAAAATACTCATATATTTAAGAACAACTCCGGGTCTTACAATCAGGTACAAACCATTGGAGATATATATATTTTTTCAGTCTTTCATTATTAATTTAATAGACAAAAATCTACTTTGATGCTATTCAGTAGTAAAAATATGAACTGATAATAAAATGTGGAACTACTTTTAATTCCTGTACATATTCAAACAGTGTCTGAAAATTTCAGGTGAATCCGATGAGAACTCGGTTGCAGGGAGCAGTTTACGCATGGCAAAGAGCTAAAAATGTTTTAAGGTATAAAAAACAATTGAAACGCATTTGCTTTAAAACTGCCCTGGACTGTAAATTACTTCCTCAGATGTATTTCTCCTCTTACGCATAGCGTAGGCCTACTACAAGGTAAATAATTATTGAAATGGTAGTCCAAAAGAATTTGGAAGGTGATTTTGTCTGACAGCGTGAGAGAAAGTGGCGTAGGTTTGTCCTCTAAATGTCGAACCACTACCCTTTATACTTAATTTAGAGCTTAAAAATGGCTTTAGTTTATGAAAGAGGAAGTATTGGGGGACTTTTTAATGTTAAAATTGAAAATTCCATTTTTAGTCAAAAATCGCAACGTTTTAGTCGCAGTCACGACTCCCCTTAAATAATTACATATTTCTGGCCTGGATTACTCATGGTATTCGATAGTATTCAACTACTCAATTCATGGGGACAAAATATATTTTAAAAATATAACAGACGCTCTTCAAATGAAAAGAGATGGCCTATTAATGGTGTACTTCAAGGAGACTACTTAGGCCCGGTTTTCTCAATGCTGTGTTAATTTTACTTAACTTACCATTGTTATAATTTAACACTTCGGTTAAAAGCACTCTGTTTCACGAACCCGTTTCCAACTCTTAATAAGAAACAATTGTTAAACACAAATTAAAGCGTTTCCGTTAGATTTCTGAACGTATTTGGCAGTGAGCGTCTTTGGTTTCTTTACATAAAGCGCTCCTAGTGGTGTGTTGAAATAGTATTTTGTCACAAATGGTTGACATTATTATAGGTTATGGTTAGCGGAGACCACTCAGACGTGAACATTTCAAGTAAGAGGCAACAAAAGCGATACAAATGTTGTTATAATTTGAAAGTATGCGAGTGTGCTTGAAAAATGAAAGAACGGACTGTTATATCACAGCATTATTTCAGTGCAATCTAAGGCTCCTATATCAGCGGAAAAATGTGATAATTGATATGTCTTGCTGGTATGAGTAATGAACTGATGAATATGGTGGTATAAGGTTGAAAAATTGAGTATTTGGTGTATTGATGATGAAAGTAATTGAAGGTTGAGGAGTGAATAATTGGCGTAATGATAGATGTGCATGTTGGATGCTATTTGTGCGTGATATGTGTTTGGTATGCATAGTAAGTTGATGAGTTAGAGACAACGGGGAGGTATGAGCCTGGAAAGTTATGGTGGTATAAGACTAAGAAAAGTGGTTAATTGGTGTAATGATAGCTTGTATTTGACGTTCGTAGAGTAATTATTAGAACAGATGTATCAAATATAAGCGCATGGTATTAGAGTAAATAGAACAGTAAGTGTGCTATTAAGTAGGTGTGGATGGAGAAAATTATAGAGGCTAATGTGCTGTGATTTAAGGCAGAGTTTGAGAATGGTAAAATTGGTCTGTGATGTTATATGGTAGTTGTTGTTGAAGAAGCTAGGGGTGAAAGGTGATTGGGGGTCATATGTGAGACCGATTATAGTAAGTAGGGGTACGTATTCATTGGAATTACCTAGAGCCGTTTTAATTGTAGTATGAAACTCTAAATAATGCAGATATGTCTTGAATGATTTTCGGGAATTCTTTTAGTACGGGGAAAAAATGTAATGCCTTGTTAATGCTGCAGTGGCAGCAGGAATTCTTTGCAGAATCCTACACACTGGTCTTGTGCTCTTCAACATAGCCGCCTACAATTACATGAAAAGAGTCTGAAGCATAGTATTTAAGAACTGTAATCAACTGCTGCACTGGATACACTGATGAGTTTCAATCTGTGAGAAACTCTGACCTATTTTCAATTCCTGATGGCTTTGGTAATTAGGTATCTTTATAGAAATATTTCTTCTGACAACACTTAAATGTCGCTTTTTTCTTAGTATGGATCGTTCTTTGCCGTTTTCAGTTTATAAACAGTCTTCAAACAGCAGTAAAGCATCAAACTTACGCCTGTAACATGCTACCATTTTGAAATTTTAAAAACTGTTCAGAGGTTTTAAGATGGCTGCTGTCATGTTAATTTATCATAAGTATTAACAATTTGTTAGAGTTAACAATTCTTGATGATACGGCCATTTTGTTAAAGTATGTATTAAGTCTCTGTAACCGCCAACGGCCGTAGCCGTGTTGAAACACCGGATCCCGCGAGATCTCCGAAGTTAAGCAACATTGGGCGTGGTCAGGAATTGGATCGGTTGCCACGCGCTGTTGATGGGGTAAGGGAATGGAGGAGCGGAAAGGAATTGGCCACCCTACCGCACGTAAACTCCGCCTCAGGAACACCTCTGTGGAGGTTCGGGCAGAATAACCCTTACCTCTCTCTAACCGCAGAATTAACACTTAACATTCGTTCCAGAAACTGGGCTTACCTACTTATTTATCCTCTGTGTTCCTATCCTGTATATTGTCACTCTTTCGTAATGCGTTAGAAAAATGCACAATCCTTGGGCAGGTGGATCGCTCAGGTAGAGCACGTGGTATATAGCTACTCAGATCAATGTGAATGTCTCACGCCTCAGTGTGCATTTTCACCGGGGATGATGTTCAACTGCGTGTGTGAATCAATTAAGAGTTTAATGAAGGGAGCTGTGGATGGCGTGGGTTGAGGATGCACGTGGCTCCAGCTGCTCGTGAGCGTAGCAATGGCTCCCATGTCAGCGGGTATTCCCCGTCAAATGATTGCCAACCTAACGCCTGTCACCAAATTACTCCATCGACTCGGAGCAACATGCGGTGTTCGAAATTTGAAACAAACTAACAAATAAAGACCTACTGTAGGCCATAACGCATTATGCGATCATTTCGTCACCAAACTCTTCATTGTAACCTGACGAGACGTCCCGGGACAGTATTGTGCTTTGAATAGTGCCTCGTTCTCCTGGAAACGTATTTCTGTATTTAGACTTTTAGAGATAGTAGGTTCGAACCCCACTGTCGGCAGCCCTGAAAATGGTTTTCTGTGGTTTCCCATTTTCACACCAGGCAAATGCTGGGGCTGTACCTTAATTAAGGCCACAGCCGCTTCCTTCCCACTCCTAGCCCTTTCCTGCCCCTTCGTCGCCATAAGACCTATCTGTGTCGGTGCGACGTAAAGGAAGTAGCAAAAAAAAAAAAGATCTAGACTTCTGACACTGATCGGATTGATGTTGAAAAATCTGTGCTGTTTATCATAGAAATTTCTGTTTAGAAACATGCGATTAGTTTTTCAGTGGTGCTGTCTTTACCTAGAACGAACAATCTTCTGGTGCCAGTATTTTCCTCAATGAATACGTAGTGGACTGTTGATAAAATGACCAACACAGGGATACGCTCAGAGCAATGCTCATAAAGAAAACAAATGTTGTGGGGAACTGCGTTGAACTGTATCAATGATCAAAGAAAACTAGCCACTTCTGAACAAAAGTACGCCCTCGTATAAAATACTGTAGATCGGAAGTGTCCTGTATTTTAACAAGAATATGTTTTTGGGCTGGGAGTCCTTATCTTGAATTTCCCGACACCATTGTAACCATGACAACCAGTGTTGGTCTATGTACACGAGGTGAGTAGCGTCATCTTTTCACTGTGCGCTTTCTTCCTGTAACTAAGAGCTTGAGAAAAAACCCGTACTACTACTACTACTGCTACTAATACCAGACCAGAATTAAAATCCTTCCAACTGGCCGAAAAACGAACTAATGACTCTCGGCTCAGAGACAGGTACGCTACCTCAACAACACACGACTAAGAAGAAGAAGAAGAAGAAGAATGGCGTGTGGCCTCCAGAGAGGCCTGGTGTAGGTCTTACTAGCTGGCGACGTACAGGCGACTTGCGCGTCTGTGAGGATCTTAAGGTGAAGACGACACAAACACCCAGCCCCCGAGCCATACGAATTAACTAATGAAAGTTAAAATCCCCGACCGGCCGTGAATCGCACCCAGGAACCCTTGAACCAAAGGCCAGTATGCTAAGCATTTAACCATGGATCCGGAAATAATATAATAATAATAATAATAATAATAATAATAATAATAATAATAATAATCTATACAAATAAATAATATTGAATTGTCTGTGTGTAATGTCAAAATAACAGCATTTTACTAAATTTATATTAAAGTATATACGGTTCTTATAAGTAAAAACCGATGTTTACAATTTTTGTCTGTCTGTCTGTTCATTCCGGCTAATCTCTGAAACGGCTGGACCAATTTTGACGGGACTTACACTGGCAGATAGCTGATGGTATATCGAGTTAGTTAGGCTACTTTTTAAATTTTCAAAACAGTTAAAGGGGCCGAAGGGGAGGGGAGGGGAGGGGAGGGGAGATATAAAAATAATAGGCGAAATATCGAATTTGTCGTACAGGGACAATACAAAGCTCATTTGAAGCCCTTTGGCGCAAAGAACCAAACTCGGTAATCCCCATGGGTCCGAAAACCATCTTTAAAGACTCTAAAACCAACCATTCTGGAGATATTGGCACCACACTACCCTTGCTCTACGAATCCCATAAAGAAACGACCAGCCGTAACCATGGCAAAGTCAACTCAAGGATTCTACAGCAGCGAGATTTGCCACCCAAAATGTAAACATTTGTAATAGCTACGAAATGTCGGGTCAAACAAGTACATTTAATAATTTTTATATTTTTGGTACTATCTAGCGGCAGTATGCTATAATTTCAAATAATTTCCACGTCCTTGACTAAGTACACCAGTGATCTAATGAAGTCACTCACACCGATAGTATGAGTCTGATAACCCGAACGAAGAACGTGTACTCTCGCTAGTAATACTAATAATATTTGAGCGAAACATCCTTTGCAAGAAAATGAGTCCAAAAGTCGTGAATGGTCAAAGAAGATTACGAGGAAGAGGAAAAAAATACCAAGAAATTGAAAGATTGATTGAGTCAATGAAGAAAAGAAGACTCAAATTTTATGGACATCTGGTTAGAATGGACGAGAGGAGGCTGACAAAACAGATTACTAAAGCACTTGACAGTAGACCTAAAATCTCCGGCAAATGGTTCAGGTAGGTAAGAAAGGATCTTGAGCAGTCCGGATTAAATCGGGAAGACATCCTAAACAGAACAAAGTATAGATCAGTGATCGACAGCTTCAGAGGTTTCCATAACGAACAGAAACTGAACAGGGGATGGAAAGAGGAAAGAAGACAGGCTGCTAGAGAAAGAATGTAAAGATTTTGGGCTGCAAAGAAGGTTTCCAGTAAAGTGTGACTGTTGCTGAACGAATGTACTAATTATAAGAAGAAGAAGAATACCGAACGTGTTGACCATGCGGCTAGGGGCGCTCAGCTGTGAGTTTGCATCCGATACATAGTGAATTCGAACCTCATTGTGGGCAACCCTGAAGATGGTTTTCCATGGTTTTCCATTTTCCACGAAGCAAATGTTGGGGCTGCACCTTAATTAAGGCCACGGCCGCTTCCTTCCCACTCCTAGCCCCTTCCTAAGCCATCGTCGCCATAAGACCTCTCTGTGTCGGTGGGACGTGAAGCAAATTGTAGCAAATATATATATATATATATATATATATATATATATATATATATATATATATATATATATTGAACCCATAATATTAATGCTGCAATGGGTACAATATATAATAATTACTTTACGTCATAGTGACTACTTTTACGGTACTCGGAGGTGCGAAGGTGCCTAAATTTTGCCCCACATCAGTTCTTTTACGTACCGGTAAATCTACCGATATGAAGCTGACGTATTTGACCGTTTTCAATGCCACTGGACTGCGCCAGGTTCGAACCTTCAAGCTTGCAGTAAAAAGGCTAGCACTTTACCGGTCGGCCTCCTCTTATAGAAAAGCAATTTACCATTCAGTGGTATCTCAACGGTTGAGAACCGGCACCCTGTCTAACATCGACTAGTTACATTGTCTAATTATTAGCCATGTAAGTTAAGAGATCGTGATTCTCACACTCTACGTTTTCAACTAATTTCTTCAAGACTTTCTCCAAGGTATATTTTATTTCTTTTAATACCCCTGCCTCGTGTTTTGTTCATAAATCATAATTTTACTACCTACCGCACTAACTTTAATGCAGGAAGAAAAGAGTCATTTTCCATTAAAGCAGATTCCGTTTTGACAAAATTCATACAGCAGAAATTTATTAGGCGATTCCTAAAGTTTCTTGTTTCTGGACGGCTGCTATTCAAATTAATTTATCTTATTGCCATTTCCTTAATGAGAGGCAAGCACCTGCTTACCAAGCACCTGTATATCACCTTGTCACTGCGCCGCCCGCCCAGCGTTCGCTACGGCGTTTCATTAAAGGTATTACTTAGTGGAGGAAGGAGGAGAATCGCTTTCTCCCAAGAGCATACACAAGTGTGACCTTCAAAGTGTCGGTTCCCTAGCAACCTGCGTCCTTACCTCCTTCAAACATGCACTGCATTCGATATAATTGACTTCTACAGTCCTGAGAAGAAATCTTGGCATGTTTACTAAAATTTTTATTATAGAGCGTTATAGAAATAAAAGTAAGTGAAGTCCAGGATGCATCTTTTGGTAGTAGTAACCACTTTATGGGGATCTTCGTCTATTTTAAAATTAGATATATATTCTGCCACTAGTATTTGATTTTTAAACGTACTTATCGGATGATGTTTAATATGATATTCCCTATAGACAAGTCAGATAACTTATCTTGATATGCCTGTCGTAGTCATATAGATTTGCCTGCCATTTTCAATAGTTTAATGAACATTTAATACCGATAATGTAGTTTATAGCACTTATTTCCATACAATATTTTCTGTGATTCGACCATTCTGCCGTATCTGGATCTTAACATTTTCAAAGCAAACTTACTTGGCCATGGCTGAATAATGGTTCGAATAAATAGACATCATTCTGTTAAAGGAGGGAAATATCACCCAGTCGTTGTTGATTTCAAGAAGGCATTCGACTCGATCAACAGCTAATCGAGAAAATGAAATTGACAATCGGCGAGAGAGACCCAATAGTTGAAGCATGTCTACAGAGGAACATAATCCGAATAAACAACAACGTAGAAATTTCTGAAGACATAATACAGACAAAAGGAATTATGCAAGGGGATCCCATGAGTCCCACACTTTTCAACATTTACACAGCAGATGTGAACCGCATAGTAGAGGAAGGATCAAAAGCAGAGCTGATCCTATACGCAGATGATATGTTGATCGGAGCGAAAGAAAAGGAGGAGATGCAAAGGGCAGTCCGCAGACTAGAGACCTGGGCGGAGGAAAACAGCCTACAGATAAATGAAGAAAGTACAGTACAAATGACCTTCAGAAAAGGTGGGAAATCAACGCCCAAAGACAACATAACATTACACCAAAAGCCATTACTCTCCATACACGAGTTTCACCACAAGATATTCGTAAACAAGAAGTTCCATGAGCCAGACGAAGATTGTAAGTGCACTTTGTGTGGACATAAGTTTAGTAGATGTCACATCAAAACATGTACGTAAAGAACCAGGACAATTACAGACTATAGCAAAGACTGAAATGTGAAATTTAATTAATGCTTAAACTTGAGTGTATATTTCTCTACTAATTAATTAACAAATAGACACCCACTTTTTCAAGAGTTTGTCCATGCGCTTTATTAATAGTCATAAAGTAGGCTAGTCGACGAATATTTGGGAATAACACTACAGACAACGGCGGCGTCCTTTGGTATACATATTCAAGAAAGAACGGCAGAAGCATTGAAAGCCTCATACAGCATCCAAAACATTTCAAACCTATCAATTAGTACGGCGATGAGGCTTTTCAAGACGACAGTAGCGCCAGTGATAACATATGGAATTGAGAACGTGTGGGAAAAGCTGACCTGATGAGAATAGAAAGAATAAAAGCAATGTTCATGAAGAGGATTATCCGAGTTGGTAAGACAGCGCCATCCCGGATGGTATACGAAATGATGCGGGAGACGTATTTCATAGAAGACATACGATCACAATTCTACCTACAATCAACGGAAGCAAGCAGGGCACTAGTAAACTTCAGGGAAAGGAAGAAAAGTGACCTCGACTTCTACGCCTCACCAGCGATGACGGACGATAGATGGACTAGAGAGTGCAACACGCAGCGTTACGTGGTAACACGACTCTCCATACATGGGTTTCACCACAAGATATGCGTAAACCAAAAGTTCCATGAGCCAGAAGTGCACTTTGTGTGGACATAAGTGTAGTAGATGTCACATCATAACATGTACGTAAAGAACCAGGACAATTACAGACTATAGCAAAGACTGAAATGTGAAATTTAATTAATGCCCAAACTTGAGTGTACATTTCTCTATTAATTAATTAATAAATAGACACCCACTTTTTCAAGAGCTTGTCCCTGCGCTTTATTAATAGTTATAAAGAAGACTAGTTGACTTGATACCTTCCCGTTTTTACGTTCTGTGAGTTATTAAGAACGTTCTGCCATCTGTTAGGTATATTCAGAAGCTGGGGAAGGTCAGAGAATCAAACCGTATCCAGCAGAGAATTGTATTCTTCTGTGAGCAGAAGAAGTGTATACCCTCTGGCTTGACAGGTAGTAATCAAACATGGCTGCATGCAGTAACATTACTAAGGATGAAAATCGCGTACATTTGAATATTATCGAAATTGTCAGTCGCTTAGCAACTTGCTAAGTACAGAATGTATTGCGGGTTAGTGTAAGCCTTCGCCTGCAATTATTGGAGTGATCTCTTACTGATTTGATATTATGATTGCTCAAAGTTGGCTGAATTTATAGACCTATCAATGCCTCATGATTCACTGGGAGATACTTCCGGAGAGAATAAAGAAAAAATGAAGTAAATCGGTCCAGTAGAAGGAACGGACGGATTTGCCAAAGCTGTTTTAGTAAACTATTTGAATATGTAGATTTTCAAATTTCATTTTGTTACTTTTTTTTGTACTTGTGGCAGGCAATCCAGATTATCTGGAAAGTCATTGAGTTGAGTTTCTCGATAAATATATCTTGTCACATTCATGACATAGATACTCGAATTATCTGTAACAATAAAGTAGATGGAGTTGGTGAAGGACCTGGCATGAAGCTTAATGCGAACAAGTCAAAAGTAATGGTAATAATCAAGAATTCTAATAGCATTCCGAATCTCAACCAGCAGTTCTTCAGTACGTATCTCAACCATTTCATACTTGATATGCAGACTTATTAATAATTGGAATTCTGCTGAAGAAATTAAGAATCCCATTGCGAAATCCAGTAATGCCTTCAACAAACTTAAAAACGCTTTGTGTAACCTGCAACCGAACATCCTCCTCAGAACCAGATTATTGAGATGTTACGTATTTTTTGTCCTCTAAAACGGAGTGGAAGCATGGATGCTTACCGAGGAGGTAATAAAGAAAATATTTAAGCTATAGTATTAGCATCATACCAGTGGTTTATACTGAGGGCTACCAAGGCTATCGGTGAAGCCCCAACCTCAAATGAGAACGATGAAAATGTAAAGCACATTATATTTTAAGCATCTGGCACATTGTTCCATTTACAAAACTTGAATGCAATGAGATAAAACGTCGTTCGTATGTCTGAGTGCAAGGCATCGGAGAAAGATATTGCAGCCTAGGCACCGCGTCCCTCTCCCCTCGCCTAACCTCGCACGGCTTGCTGCTGAATGCCCGATAGCGGCAGGGACCAGGGGGATAGGTGTGCTAGGCTTCGCTCCGTCAGATCGCCACTGCTAACGAAAAAGAGTATTACGTATGCTGGAATTCAGGAATCAACTTTAACTACAGAAGATCATCTGCCATTATATCTTCAAACTCGCAAGTCGGAAACCCATGGCCGTGCCATGCTCTGTCATTCAAAGACTCGAATTCAAACAAGTACAAAAATCATAAATCCAGTATTCAACAGCAGGGTGTCAGGAAGGTGCTGGAAATCCGGAGGAAACGAGAAAGTATACACTAATCTCAACACCAAGAGATAACATGTATTTTAAAAGAAAACAGGCATTAACAAGATCAATAGAATTGGAATCGAGAGAACAACATGTATCAAAGGAGAGAGTTGAATCATCATTTTATAAAATGTGCACAATTGGTTAAATCGGCCACAGAAAATATCAGTTCAATAAAAGCCAAGCGTGTGATAGTTAATTAAAGTATTTCCTGCCAGGGGAAATGAATACAATGCTGAACAACCTAAAACCAACATGTAGGGAACAGAGAATGTGTAAGCGAGGGGAGGGAGGTCGAATCCTGCGTTGGTATTTATTTGAATTTAAGCTAGAGTTAAGCAATGGAATACTGCTCTTTGTTTAGGATTTCGTGTAGGAATTTTGAAAGCAAGTCCTTGTCCACATGTCGTCGCACTATATCTTCCACAGAATTGGATTTAAATAATTGAAAATTAAGTTCTCGCTATATTGGAATGAACGAGGTATTATATAAAGAAAAGAAGAAAGTTCAAGTGCACAAGATACGCACGTCTGCCGGATGTCCTACACATAAGACGCCATCAAAGCCGGACTGAATTGAGAGGGAAATAATTGGCATACTTGTAGCAGCACAGATGGAATATCCTCGAACAGTGGAGGCATGGAAAGGCTTCAAATAATTTGATGACGTCAGTAGTCACATGTCAGAGAAGCCGATGGAAGCTCAGCATGGTTAGTAGGTTGCTGAGAAGCGAAGATGGCGGTTGTGCGAGACAGATGAGCAGGTAAAGAATTATTTCTCTTGCTATTTCAGGAAGCACGCTTCAAGAGATACCTCAAAGACTCGAGGTTTTCCGGAAGTTTCCGAACTGACACATGCGTTCTTCATCGTATATACTTCTTCACCTTACACTTCTGTCTTAAATAGATAACACTCTCGTTTACTTCTGCATCCTTGTGGGGACACTGCAGGGCTACTGTTATAGGATTAATATAGTTTTATTTTTATATGTACACCTGCTAAACTGAAATGCACTCTTTCAGGTTCAGTGTTCTCTTTCGCTGGTCAGAATTGAACCTGCGATAATGGGTCGGACACCACCTCTGATCTCCCAAGGAAGCTAATAAACCAGTGAACGATTGGTACGACTATTGAAAATGCTGTAAAATTCAAAATTTTAATTTAATAATAATAATGGTGAATGCCATCTGTATAGGTATGGTGGTGAACTAATGAAGATAAAGACGTGATATACACCCAGTCTCCAAGTCAGGGGAATTAAGAGTACGAAGTTTGATTCTGAGAATTGAACCGGGCCCACCAGACTAAAGGCAAGCATTCTATCCATTTTGCTACAAAGCAGGTCTTTAATTTGCTGAACCTTAGACAACCATCTCCAGCGACCAGGTGTTGACTATTGTCAGTAGCAGAGGCCAAGGCAGTAGCTTGTGAAACAGCACTGACAACACAGCAGGCTACTCCGTTGGATATTGGCTGCAGCTCAAAACGCTTAAGGCTTGACGTTCACTAAACCAACTATCGAAAGGGGTAACCTAAGTCTAGTGGTAGCCCACGTCTTGATCCTAGCATACGCCACTGCGCCATACGCTGCGTTTCTCTTGGACACATCAAGTCTCAAGTGAAACAGTAACACGTCATTTGAATAAAGGGAAGGAAAATAAGATATTAAAAACGGAATAAAGGTGTGCTATGTGAAACCGGAATTAGAAATACTACCTCCTCAAACTGATTATTAATGGTAAAATTGTAAGGCGAAATAAGACCTGGAATAATACGAACTTCATGTGTGAAGAACATAGTCTGATATGACATCAGCTAATTTAATTAGAAACAGCACCAGCGCAGTGTTACGGGACAAGATCAGCACCAACACCCATTCGAAGGAGAAGGAGAAAAAGAAGACGAAGTATATTGCGTCAATGCTACCAAAATATCAGATGTTATCATAGACGGAGGCTAATGGATTCGCACCCCGTTTACTGCATTCTTCCCGTTTTAAGTTCATATGAATCTTTGCAAGATGTTGGTATCATTAACTCTGATTTGAGATGCTATGAAAGGGTAAGTGTCCGTTGTTTTGAGATGCAGGAATCTGAGAAAGCAATTCTGAACTTGCTCTATGGTTTTAATATGAATATTTCAGCCCTAATTCCAAATCTGGCTCACATATTCGAGTTTTTTGCCGTAGAATAGCATTGTATAAATGAATACATGCATTACTTTTCGTGAAAAACTTCAACATTTCTCCTTAGAAATCTAATGATTCGGTAACTTTCCCTAATGATCTTGTTTATGCAAAGGATCACGGTGGAAAATTACTCCAAGTTTTTTTTTTTTTTAGTGATTCCACTTCTGAATGGATGAACATCTAACTGGATTTTTGTTACGAGTAAAATACTTCGACACGCACTTGGGTATGTTAAACTGAAGGGTATGTTCTAAAGTCCACTTTATTTCTTTACACAGATAATGTTAGAGTTGACAACAGTCCGTAATCGAGTGAATGGGCTTAAATATTTGGAAATCATCAGCATATAAAAGTTTATATCGTGTATTGATATAAACAGTTCTAAAATAAACACAAATTATAATTGCCGGGATGAGGAGAAAACATGCTGTGCTTGTGGCAACACTTCATTAGCTTATTACAGTAGCGGTGGTCCCAGACTTGTTCCCTGGGGAATTCCCGAGCCTACACTGATTGCGGGATAAGGAAAGCTAATCCTTAATGCGTCTACACACTGCACGCAGTATACATAAAACTTTTGACGCCTTTTTAAAGTTTTATTAATGGCGTGTTGTTAGCACCGGCTTCCACAGTACATGCCACCATTCCTCTCCTAAAAAAAAAGTATGTGTGGAGAATTAATAGTTTCACTTTTAGTTGCCCTTGTGTGAAGTTAAATGTACCGGGCGAGTTGGCCGTGCGCGTAGAGGCGCGCGGCTGTGAGCTTGCATCCGGGAGATAGTATGTTCGAATCCCACTACCGGCAGCCCTGAAGATGGTTTTCCGTGGTTTCCCATTTTCACACCAGACAAATGCTGGGGCTGTACCTTAATTAAGGCCACGGCCGCTTCCTTCCAACTCCTAGGCCTTTCCTATCCCATCGTCGCCATAAGACCTATCTGTGTCGGTGCGACGTAAAGCCCCCTAGCAAGAAAAATATGTACTTCCAGGGAAAGCAACAACCTTCACGTGGTAATGTTGACTTAAGAATTCATTGGGAAGAGTAAAAGATGACACAGTGTGTTTCAAAGATTTATTGACAGATTCAAGGAGAGTACTGAAGAGGCCATTCAGGAGAATTTGTGAACCAGAATTATGTCCTCCAAAGAAGTTCTAAGCTAGGAAAAGGTCTTCAACGTAAATAAATATTAGCATGTAATCGAACTGAATTCAACTGCTGACAACAGCCGCTCAGAAAGAAGTTGCTGACGACAGCCGCTCAGAAAGCAGTTGAAAGCAATCTAGAGTGGAAATTAATTGATTATTATTAAGGTAAGGGTCCGTATATCGTTCCCTTCGCAGATTTGGACTTGTACAAATTCAGGAATATTATGGATAAGGATAGAAATTGGTATAAATGTTACTGAATATGTTCTCCGCTTACGGGCAAGTTACAATGAAACTCTTATAAAGTAAGGTAGTCAATATTTGACATAAACATTACAAAATGTGTTCGTAATTTCGTCCCCCAGCAAATTTATGAAGAGTACAATTAATTTTATTACGTTCTTCCTTTCTAACCTTACCAAACACTTTACCTATAATAAATTACTTGGAGGCCATTTCTGAAAATGTTTTCTTGGTATTCTTTTTAACACAGTCTTTCAGCATTGATCATGGAATGTTAAACGTTTTACTTGCACGTTTGTAACCCATTATCTTGTCCCTCACTGTTTTAATAGCCTTTTTCATAGCCTCCTTATCCAACTGCTTGCGTTTTCCCATCTGAAAATAATCATAAACATCATAAATAGCAAATAAAATGAAGGGGGACGAAATTACGAACATTCCCTGATTTATTATAGTGGCCGCTACAGTAACTCACGCGAGGAACTACACCACACGACTAAAATGCAGTCCACTATTTCACACACACATCAGTGCTCACTCTAGGAATAACAAGCTTTTAATTTGAATGCTTCACTCACTCAGCTCATCATGAAAAATGAATCGGAAACGGAAAATAAACGTGGTGCACCCAACCAACTCTCACAACAAGACAACGGAATGAGGCTACGCGTGAGCGCGAGGCTAAACGGTAGGTAGCAACCGTACAAAATGGAAATCCCTAGGGGGGACGAAATTAGGTGTGGGGACAGAACTTGACCCCCCTACCTTAATCTTGTTTCGTTATACCCATGCATAGAGCGCACTGGAAATTGTACAGTGTCCTGATGACTCTCGCCTTCCTATTCTTCCAAAACCTCATCTTGAACTCACTGTGCTGCCACTTCCGACCTCCTGCCCACTTTGTACCAGTCCTGTTGCTGCTTTTCAACATAAATGTGTGCGTATTTACTGAGGTCCTGAAGACTTCGCGATTTCTCATGTCTTCCCCGATGTTCAATTCATTCAAATCCCCTCTTGTTTCCTGTAGCCTATTTATTCTTCTGTTTGGGGAATTTATTACATTGAATAATATTCATGTGAGTCTATAATTATCCACCCCTTAAAATGTGTCTAGAAAATTTTGAACGTCTCCTCCGTACAGTATTGGTGAAACTATCTGTGTAACTATAGAGGTCTGCAGTTCGCCTTTTGTTGCAAATTCCATTTTCTTGTGTGGAGCCGAAAATGTTCCTAAGTACTTTACGTTCTTGTTTTTTAATATCTGCAATCTTAGAATGACCTCTTAAAGTTATGGTTTCTGATGCGTATAACCATTTTGTAATGTTTCCATTCAGGACTGCGTAATATTAATCGTTTATTATAGTGATCCCATGGCAGTCTAAATTCCCTCTGAAGTCTTGAGGCACTTTCTGTATGATGATTATTATTATTATTATTATTATTATTATTATTATTATTATCATCAGTAAAGCCCGGATTTTTACGCCGTAACAGGTTAGATTCCAAACTAATTTGGTTACTAGGAAGTGTCGGCCACCCGCTCTTCCATAATGTAGCAAGAGTTACATAAATTATAGGGGTTCTGATGGGCCGTACCCCTAATGTTTATGCAAACCTCGTAGCATAATCGTTCTGCAGGTAGACTATACGTGCGACTCGCTTCAGTAAGTTTGCATTCTAACCTATTAATGCATAAAAATCTGGGCTCTAATCATCAGAATTTCCGACCAAAGCCGAAGCTGAAAACTGGAAAGGCCTGGACGAAAGAGAGAAAGGAGCAACACCGTCGACGATTGAAGGAATACTGGACCAACATTAAAGCTCAAAGGAACAGTTGAAACGACGGGGCCCTTAGTTGGCCGAAACGAAGCAAGAGATGTCAAGATTATAGAACGTTAAGCCAGGTAACACATGCCTCCAAAATTATTACAAGAATTGTTTACCATCGCATGGAGAAAAGAATAGAAGAAAATCTCTCAGAGGATCAAATCGGGTTTAGAAGAAACAGAGGAACAAGGGAAGCAATTCTGAGCCTGAGAAGAATAATTGAACAAGCCCTAAGAATCAATAAGAACATCCTAATTGATATAGAGAAAGCGTTTGATAATGTTAACTGGAATATTATGTTTAAAGCCCTTAGAAGTGTGAAAGTGGACTACAGAGATCGGAAAATCATCTATCAGCTGTACAAGAACCAGACAGCGCTTATGGGAAAGGAACAAATCAACGTGAAAATCAACATGTGGTCTGTCACCTCCATTATTCAATGTGTATTTAGAAGAAGCTATGAAAGAGTTTTCAGCCACCTCCGCCCATGGAATAAAAATAAATGACCAGCTATACCAAACAATACGTTTTCCGGTTGATATTGCCCTCACAGCTGAAACAGAGACAGAGATAAAGACCTCACTAAAGAAATGTATCATGAATGTTAACAAAACAAAAACCAAGATAATGAAATGTACTCCGAATGGTAAACAAGATGTTAATGTTTGGTTGAAAGAGAAAAAATTGACTGAAGTAAATCAGTTCAGTTATTTGGGAAGCATCGTTACATCTTATGGGAGGTGTGAAAAGGACGTCCGTTCTCGAATAGCCCAGGCTAAAGGAGCTTTCAATAAAAAGAGAAGCCTGTTGAGCTCCAAGGCAATATCCCTACCAGTAAGAAAGCATTTCATTAAGAGATTCGTTTGGAGCATTGCGAGCTATGGCTCTGAAACCTGGACTCTGTTAAAGGCTGATAAGGAAAGAATACATGCATTCAAAATGTGGTGCTGGCGTCGAATGTTACGAATACCCTGGACTCACAGGCTAACATATGAAGAAGTTATCAAGGGAGTTGAAGAAACTATCAGTCTAGAGAAAATGATCGCGAAAAGAAGATGTAGTTGGATAGGTCATTTACTCCGGCATTCATCATGGTGCACCACACTGCTTGAAGGGAAACTGGAAGGAAAGTCTAGAAGAGGACGACCAAGAGCAGGGTTCCTCGATGACATAAAAGGGCGACGTACATATTAACTAATCAAGCAGCTGGCTAAGGATAGAAGGTCGTTAGACGAGGACAGTCATGCTACCCACCAACCATCAGGTTGAGGAGAACGAGATAGAGATTATTATTATTATTATTATTATTATTATTATTATTATTATTATTATTATTATTATTATTATTATTATTATTATTATTATTTCCGGTGAGGCCTGCTAAGGACCACGTGCCAATTTCAGTTCAGTTATTTATTATGTGTTGTTTTCTCTTCCGCTCCTTCCAATATTCTTTCATCCTTTCACCATGCTGTTTCCTTCTGTCCTCGGACCACTTCGCACCAGGTTTCAGTCTTCCTTGGAATCCTTCCATACTTACTAACCTTTTTCTAAAAATCTCTCTGTCCATAGTTTCTCCTTCTCTTATATTATTTCTTTCTAAATCTTTCTTTACTTCGTTAATCCAGCTAGTTGTTGCCTTTTTGTCCCAAAGGTACTTGAAAATCCTGTTTGTTAATCTGGAATCATTCATTCTGTAAATATGTCCAAAAAATTGCAATATCCTTTTTCTTATGGTTCCTGTTATGTTTCCTATGTCCCTGTATATTTCATCAGTAGATCTCAATTTCCATACTTATGTTGTTTTCTCAGGGCCTAAGATCTTCCTCATGATTCTCCTTTCTAGTACCTCAAGTTTAACTAATCTATAGTTTAGTACCAAGCATTCACTTGCATACAGGCATTCCGGTTTCACTACTATAGTGTAGTGCCTTATTTTATTATTATTATTATTATTATTATTATTATTATTATTATTATTTATTATTATTATTATTTATTTTTATTATTATTATTATTATTATTATGATTATTATTATTATTATTATTATTATTATTATTATTATTATTATTATTATTATTATTATTATTATTATTATTATTATTATTATTATTACAACGTTGTGTCTAACCAAGGAGCGCCATTGAACTTATTTAGCAGATGAATTTGCTTCCCTCTCCTCCCAGAATCTGCTTATCCTTTGGCTGTATTCTTTCTTCTGTTCTTCCGTAAAGCAAACTGATGTTTGTTCACCAATGTTCTAAAGCTAGATAATTCCCACTTGTTATGCTGATTTCTTGGAGGTCTTTCTCAGTTTCGATTATCCAATTATTCTTGAATTTTAATGAGGAGGCTTAATTAAATATTTCTTCTGAAGTCTTTCAATGTCCATTCTTTGAATATGGCCATATAACCCCACTCCTTCTATTATTATTATTATTATTATTATTATTATTATTATTATTATTATTATTATTATTATTATTATTATTATTATTATTATTATTATTATTATTATTATTATTATTATTATTATTATTGTTACGGAGTTATCCGTGGAAGTCAGAGGTGAAAGAAGGTGCGGGCTGGAATGGGTCTAACTACAAGTTCGAAAGATGAATTAAAATTTCAGCAAGGTTATATTTTCAAAACTTAATAATGGTGACATAGAATTTTGAGCGTACAACAAATAACAACAAGTTAAATCAGGTACAACAACCAAGAGAAAAATGTAAACAGTTTCCACTAGGGGGAAATGACAAAGAAAATCAGGTACAATGCCGCTTTACAAGAAAGCACCAGTTAAGTGGTCTTTACAAATTCTGGGCTACGGGCCCAAATTCATCAATCCTTGAGCTCTCAGCTCACAATCACAAAACACCAAAGGGCAGAAAACCCTTAATTACATGGAGCATTAGCTCCCAACCTTACATTTCAAGCCTCTCTAAGGCACTTTTACCACAACTCCATAAAGAGCTGACCCGCTCTCGATCTTTCAAGCCTATAAAGGCAATAACAAATTTTTACGCAAACTGCCATCAAGGCATAATAAAGAAACAGGGGTATCTCGTACCCAATCTACTGGACCTTAGTGTGCAAAAACCAGGTTAATTTAAATGGCCCAAAACAAAAAGGATGGAGGCGTGAATTTGCACTCCTAAATCTACATTTTAAAACCTAAGTGGCGCTAGGCCGATACACAGGGGCTAATCCCAAGCTAGGGAGGTGACTCGTATGAGAAAACTTTAATACATTAAGGAAGAGAAGAAACGGTTATGAAAACGTAGTCACCTCAATTTCAAATGAAGGGGAGCTCGAGAGGGTAAAGCACTCTCTATCCCAGAATTATAGTTCAAGAAAACTGAAGTTTACCAGGAAAAGAGTTTACATGTTTAATAGTTTACATATGAAAGGTTTCTAACCCTCCCCGAGAGTTAAACTGCTGAGCTAGCACGAAATAAAGATGTTAAAAGGCCATTAACTTGTTGGAGATCTGTTGCCCGAAGAAATAGGCGCTTCCCACCGCCTGCTACATATCCACACCCTAAGCTAGATGTTACTGAAGTGGCCCGGAGACATGAAAATCAGCAGTTTGTATACCCTCGTGGAAAATTCGAGACCTTTCAAGAATGAGTAGACACACCCCCTCAATTTTTATTGGTAGACTATGAATTACACATGGAAATTTGAAGAAGAAAGCTATGATTGGAGGAAAATTAATTACAGAAATTACTGATTGGTTAAATTCAAAACAGGCGGAAAGAAAGGGTTAATATTGCCAATCCACAAACCACGGAATTTTTTTTAGTAAAGACAAAACATGAATACAAAATTTCTTCTAGAGAGTTCATTCCATTGCACCAGAGTGTATTACCATAGTTTTTGGTAGAGACCTCTGTTAGAGTCTGTCCACACTTCTTGATTAATAAAAAACAAAAGCCAATCAAAAACACACAGTGACATCTTCTGATAAACAGTAGAGTTAGTTCAGTTTTTAAAGTTCCGAGCTTCTCCTGTAGAGGAGTTTCAATTGGCGCAAGATTTGAACTTGCGTCGCGTAGAGGTGTACCGCCCGGTACAATTATTATTATTATTATTATTATTATTATTATTATTATTATTATTATTATTATTATTATTATTGTTATTATTATTATTATTATTATTATTATTATTATTATTATTATTATTATTATTATTATTATTATTATTATTATTATTATTAGACAGCAGTGAAATTGGTTCTATTCCGTCAAATTACAATAGAAATTAAGTGACGAAAATTTTGGACTAATAAAATACACATGATGCTTTCACGAAAATTTTGCAAGCTTTGGGCAGGGAAGACGTGGGAAGAAGACGATAAGCTGCCCGACTAAGTGGTATGTTCCAATTGAGAGATGGCGTAGAATGACATTAATAGACGAATAAGATTGAATGACATTTTTAAAATTAGAAATAATCATAGCATGAAGATCAAACTGGTATCCAGGAGGACACATCGGGGAAAGTATTCATTCATAGGAGGAGGAGGAGGAGGAGGAGATAGGAATTGGAAAAATATTCCAAAGGATATGTCTGATAAATTTCAACTTTTTTAAGGCGACACTTCGGAGATAAAAATTATTTTTACTTAATGCATGGATTTCCAGGAAACTTGTGGGAATTTCACCTACATAAAAGTAGAGATGTCAAGAACATTTCTTTCATATACAATTAAAGTTTTCAATGTAATTTTTTGACAAGTTTAATTCCATTTTTTCATGAAATTTAATTAGCAACTTAATGTAAATTCGTAATTTGGTAGAAAATATTTTTAAAGCACTACGTACCGCTTTTTCTGTTCGTAATTTTTTATCGTACTAAAGTTTGTGTAATTTTTACGTTCTAAAATTTCGGACTTAAAAATCTCTACTACTTCTGCAATCAAGAATTCCATGCGCAGGTTTCTTAATATAGCTGTGATACATGTACCATACAAATTGTGTTACATTTGGCAGAATATTATGGGAGATAAATGGGGTTCATGTGTAATATTACAATTGGCAAACAAAGCATTATTACAGTCAAATTTGTTAGAATTGAACTGAATAAATTCGTGACAAGAAAAAAGAAACTCAATCCTTTCAATTTCAGTCCTTAAAAAAATTCAAGAAAAAGACCAAGATATCAATTTTTATTTTCGGAATGTCACCTTGATATCACTTAAAAGGGTAGGTAAACAGCTGATAGGGAATACGACACCTGGACGATAGTGCTAAATGCAGATTAGGACTCTGATTGATATCATACTTTACACCGTTCACTTTGGTGCCTTCTCTTCTGAATACCTAACACTGTTTCCGAGACTGTTAAAAGCATGAAGTACGTTTCGATTTATCAAGCCTGGGAACAATTAGAAAGTGAGAGCTAAATAATGGTTCCCATTATTTCTTTAAATACACCGCTGACGTTAGCTGGATTATGAACTACTACGCTTTCTGCCTCTAACTCTGCGGAGTGATATTAAAAATATTGCTTACAACACCAGAGTTAGTCAAATACTATTATTATTCTTATTTTGCAGGTTTCTACGAAATATGACTTGTGGAGGATTTTAAAAATGGTGTGTTAAAATGGGGATTACAGTGGGAGTTTTAATGTATTGCTCTGGTCATGGGAATGTATAGAAGTTTAGCCATTAGCAGTTACTGAGAGAATGGTCTGTAAAATCAGTTTGGTTTATGAGAGAAATAATATTCATCCTTTTTTTAAACTGATCATTCTATTGTTTACTCTCCAGGGATATCCTCTAATTATCAAGCAATCCTGAAATTGTGCTCAGGATATATTGGAGATATGTTTGTTACAAGAAGATCGCTTGTTGTTCCTAGTCGTTACCGACATAGACTCTAGATTCCAAACGCACCGTCCAGGTTTCCTATTCAGTTCGCAACTCTTGCAATAAAGTGCTGTAACACAAACAAGGTAATAAAGTACCGTTCCTCTCAACAACGTCTCTCTAAAGTTCTCCCACCTCATTCAACACAACCTGAATAACCTTTTAGTCTCGTTATCCTTGGAAGTGATGGGACTTGGGTTGAAGAAAATAACAGTGAGCTGCTTAGCATCAAATGAATCCAGTGTACTAGAAAAGTACAGTGAGTGGTGTCAGTAGTAATGGTAATAATAATATTAATAATAATAATAATAATAATAATACACCATCTATCATTTATGTCAATAAACTGTTGATCTTCAAAATTAGTTCCAATGAATAGAAAATTATTGGCCAACCAAATTTAGTCCAATGATAACTCATGCTATTGGTCTTGCAAATTTAGTTAAGTGGATGCTAAAACTATTGGTCAACGCAATTTGGCCCTTCAGACACTAAAATTAATTGTCAATCAAATTAAGTCCAATGGTGTACTAAATTACAAAAATACTGATGATGGCTTAAGGACCAGTGGATATTAAATTCTTCTCTGCTAGTGCCTTGAATATGTTCCATAATGTACCCATCGCCTTTCGTAGTGTATGGTCACCGAATACAAAATATACTATCGATATAACGTAATTGAAAAAATATATAGACCTACCAAAATGGAACAACAGTGCTGTTATTGTTGTAAGTGTTTGGGTTATCAGTTCATAGACTACCTTCATGCAACTCTCCATACGACATTATCCTGTGCTAATGTTTTAATTTCTACGAATCCACTCCTTCCTACATTTACTCAAATCTGTTTGTCATATTCATGCTTTATTCTATCCATACCATTTGTACCGCCTACACTTCTCTCAAAAATTATCTGAACAAGTCTGGGTTCCTTAGGATGCGTCCTGTCATTCTATCTATTTGTCTGGTCAATAATAATTCAGAAAAAGAAAATTAATATTCCTTGGGAAAAGACAGATTAACAAAACAAATTTTTGAACACTAAGCATTTTTCAGAGAAACCGAGGAAGATCTGGAACTATTCAGCGTTTTTTAAAAAGAATAAATTGCAAATAGAAAATAGTGTAAGAAAACAATATTTGATGGGATATTTTCAAAGAAAGCCAACAATAAATGAGGCAGTAAACAGACAGAAGAAAGAAGATAACTCCGAGAACGGATAAAGAAATTTTGGGAAGACAAGAAGAAAAAGAAAACTGTTTCATGTGGTTCTAAGAATAATAATAATAATAATAATAATAATAATAATAATAATAATAATAATAATAATAAAACCCTGTCCTCATCCCGAGGTGGCACAGCTCTTACAAGGTACATTCGGAATAGAGGTGACCTTCATACACCATTTAAACGGAATACATATGTCCTGTCAATCTTAAATCTCTGACAGTACCGGGAATCAAACTCAGGTCTCTGTACACGGCACTTAATAGGGCTAAATTTTACGCAGTGGAGGCGGACATAGTATTAGCCCGAATTTCATCCTCATTAGGGTTCTATAACGTCCAATACGGAAGCATTTTGAAAATTCCATTCGATTGTGCCAGGTTTTGATCCTCAAAATTGAACGTAGAAGGTGAGTGCTTAACCTAAAACAGAACATTAATTGCTTGTTTCAGCTGATGACTAAATTCCCTTATCCTCGCAGTGAAAAACCAGAAAAATTGTCCATTGTCTGACACAATCTCATATGATATGAGCGAAAAGCTGTGTACAGAATAGGCTACGCTGAATATGAGAAAACTTGCCAGTCTCTATACTCTCCAGACAAGAATACGATCCAAGTTCTCTTTCACAAGATATTGAGAGTTTAATGAAACCAAGTCTCAGACAAGCCTTCTCCTGCCATCCCGTATCCAGGCAGAATATGATATCTTAAAACTTGAAGTTTATCAGGCATACGATGGGGCGGCAATAATGTTGAGAAAAATTCTTAAGACAGAATACAGCTGTTGTTGTGATTTGGTTTAAAGCCATAACTTTCAGTGTCCTCTAGATTAAGTAAATAAAATAACTTTAAGGTCTACAGTGATTCAAGATGTGATCAATTTTCAAACTTTTGTTCGAGTCGTAACGTTTAAAAAGGTAACTGTGGTAAACATTTAAATAAATATACTTTGGCTGGTTATCAGACCTCCTATAACCAAAACCGTTATTCGGAGATGTAGCATGTTTTACTATCTTCTAAACTTGCATTTATTTACAAGTTCACTCACGTTAGATTTTTCGATGAGTACAGCTCGAACACTCAGTCCGGGGATTTTCAAGGGAAATTCATTTTTAGTTTGTTCAAAATACTGGCCATCGGCTTTTAAACACTTCGCCCATCTTTCAGGTAAGTTATGAACAACATGCCAAAATAACTGTTTGTCTTTTGCAGCAAACCATTCGTCGTTTGTGCCTGAAAAATAACATTTACGTCACACATTGCTTTTCTTATTTAATCAAAAGAAAAAGGCTGTGGAAAGTCATCGCTTGCTGGTCGAAACACATGGTGAACACGCTCGATCGATTAGAACATGTGAGACATGGTTTCGAGAAATCGCTTCGGCAAGAAGACCATGCTTTGTGTCTGGTGAGACCAGAGCGGTATTGTGTATTATGAACTCTTGAAGCCCGACGAAGCCGTTAATTCGCAACGCTATCGCCAACAAACGATTAATTTAAATCATGCATTGATCTAAAGACGACCGGAATGGGCCTGAAGACGTGGCAAGTTTTTTTTGTTACACGACAATGCGCCGTCTCACACAGCAAAACCAGTGAAAGACACCTTGACATCGCTCGGATGGGACATCCTTCCGCACCCGCCGTACTCTCCCGACCTGGCGCCATCTATCATCTCTACGCGCTCGCACAGCAGCATTTCAGCAATTTCGAGGAAGTTGGAAAATGGCTCGATGAATGGTTTGCTGCAAAAGACAAACAGTTATTCTGGCATGTTGTTCATAACTTACCTGAAAGATGGGCGAAGTGTTTAAAAGTCGATGGCCAAAATTTTGAACAAACTAAAAGTGAATTTCCCTTGAAAATCACCGGACTGAGTGTTCGAGCTGTACTCATCGAAAAGTCTAACGTGAGTGAACTTGTAAATAAATGCAAGTTTAGAAGATAGTAAAACATGCTACATCTCCGGATAACGGTTTTGGTTATAGGAGGTCTGATAACGTCGACATGATTACTGAACGATACAACACAGACGCTAGTGTTTGGCAGACTCAGCTTGTGTGTGCTGGTAGGTTAATGTCAGACAAACAAACTGGCGTATGTGTCAAATTCATCCTCCATCTTATTTTTCCGTTCTCCTTATTTCCGTTCCTTCTTATACTTCCTTGACTTTCTTCCCTTCTTACTCTTTATTTGTCCAACCTTATTTTTTGCACTCGATCGAGCGATGACGAGTAGAAAATAAGAAAAATGGAGGAGAGAAAATTAATAATAGTAAGAAAAGAACAACAAGGGAAAGGTCGATGTGAAAATAAGGAAAAATTAATAATGAAATATGTAAGAAAAAGAAGTACAGCGTAAGAAGTAAGAGAAAATAAGAAGGTGAAGAGAAAGGAAATTAGGAAGAAGAAGAACGGCAAAGTGCGAAGATTATAAGAAGTGAAAAATAAAAAGAACGGATGGAAGAAAAAAGGAGTAGAAGCGAGAAGAAAAGAGGAAGACGAAAAATGAAAAGTAAGGAGAGTAAAAGGAAGGAAAAAATAAGATGCAAAGGAAATAGGAAGGACAACGGGAAAATTAGGTGGAGGTTGAAGAGAAGGAGAATATAAGAAAAAGGAGGAGGGCATATAAGATTAATATAATGAAAAGTAACAAGGGAAAGGTGAAGGGGAAAATAAGAAAAATAATAATGAGATATGTAAGAGGAAAAATTAAAACATAAGAGAAAATAAGATGAAGGGAAAAGGAAATAATGAGATATAGCAAGGAGAAGAACGGAAAAGTATTAAGATTTAAGGAGGAGGAAATAAAACAAGGGAGAGAAGAAACAAAGAAGAAGTAGGGAGAAGGAAAGAAGACGAAAAATGATAAATAATGAGTGGAGGAAGAAGAGAAAAAATAAGGAGAACTGTAAAAAATAAGATGGAAGATGAAGAGAAGACAATACGATAAAGGGGGAGAGAAAAGTAAGAATAAAGAAAAGAACAACAACGGAAAGGTAGAGGGGAAAGTAAGAAAAGAATAATAGTGAGATATGTAAGGTATAAAAAGAAGTAAAACATAAGAAGTAAGGGAAAATAAGAATATGAAGAGAAAGGAAAAGAATGAGATCTAGAAAGGAGAAGGACGGAAATGTGTGTAGATTAAAAGTAGGAGAAAATATAAAGAAGAGAAAGAAGAAACAAAGAAGAATAAGAAGGGAGAAGAAAAAGGAATTCGAAAAATGGAAAATAAGGCGCGAAAGAAGGGGAAATAAGAAGAACTAGGAAAAGAATTGGTGATGAAAAAGGAGGGAAAAGGAAGATATTAAGAGCGCAACAATCGGTGAGAATATTACAAAATATCTACTCGTAGCCCGTGGGCACAGTTCTGGAAACAAGCCTCCTGCACGAGAGCTGCTACTAACGCTTAGTTTTCACGGCCATTAAACAAGCAATGCCCTAGTTTTTTTTTTTACAATTGGTTTTAATTAAGCTACAGCCCCAGCATTTGCCTGGTGTGAAAATGGAAAACAAGAGAAAACCATCTTCAGGTCTGACGACAGTGGGGTTCGAACCCACTATCTCCCGGATGCAAGCTCACAGCCGCGCGCCCTTAACCGCACGGCCAACTCGCCCGGTATGCCTTACTTTACTCAGCCGGCTGGATTTACGACTTCATTGACTCCCTCGCTGATATCATCCGAGCGTTTGAATGGCATGCGATTCTTCTCGCAGCAAAGAAACGATTGGATTGTTTAACTCAAGAACTGCATTGTTTGCTGATTCCCCTCGACATTGGACGTCTTTCGAGTAAGCAGCAGTTGGACACTGTCCTCTGATGTCTCTTCATGTACACGGATAGTACAGGAAAACTGAAATGAACATAAGGAATATATCGTCGTTGCCGGGACAAAATCTTCTTCTTCTTCTTAATCTGTTTACCCTCCAGGTTCGGTTTTTCCCTCGGACTCAGCCAGAGATCCCACCTCTACCGCCACAAGGGCAGTGTCCTGGAGCTTCAGACTTTGGGTCGGAGATACAACTGGGGAGAATGACCAGTTACTCGCCCAGGCGGCCTCACCTGCTATGCGGAACAGGGGCATTGTGGAGGGATGGGAAGTTTGGATGGGACAGGCAAGGAAGCGGGAAGGAAGCGGCTGTGGCCTTAAGTTAGGTACCATCCCGGCATTTGCCTGGAGGAGAAGTGGGAAACCACGAAAAACCACTTCCAGGATGGCTGAGGTGGGAGTCGAACCCATCTCTACTCAGTTGACCTCCCGAGGCTGAGCGGACCCGTTCCAGCCCTCGTACCACTTTTCAAATTTCGTGGCAGAGCCGGGAATCGAACCCGGACCTCCGGGGGTGGCAGCTAATCACGCTAACCACTACACCACAGAGGCGGACGACAAAACCTCCTATGTGATAATATTTTTGGAGATATACTGACCCGCAGCACATACATTATGAAGAGCGACAATGCCTTGACAATGGTCACAGAATATTGCACCTTAGATGACAGAACTTTACCGACCAAAGTTCTAAGCCAAAATATTTCACATAGGAGGTTTTGTCCCGGCAGCGACGATATATTAAAACATCGGCCATGACTCACAGACCAGAATATAATGCCCTTTAAGTCGTGTGCAAAACTGACGCTCAATGAATCCTCTAAGCCTCTCAAAATTTTCTGTCGCGCCCCCTTATGAAACATGAAATATCTAGAGACCACCCTCCCACTTCCTCCCCGTTCTTCTTTCCTGTCTTTGTACTTCCCATAAGCTAGGCTACTTAGTACAGAAATGGATCACGAGATCTATAGTATTTTCTTCTGTCTGTTTTTCAAAAGAATGCTAGTAAGTAAACTCGTGTCCTCACCCAGAGGTGGTACAGCTCTTTCCAGGCACACCCCCATTGGAGGTGAGCTGCATGTAGCATTTCAACCACATACCAGCCCTCCTGCTATTCTTAAATTTCTGGCAGTACCGGGAATCGAACCCGCGGCCCCGAGGATGGCAGCTAATAACACTAACCGTTACGCTATGGAGGCAGACAGAATGCTAGTAAAGCCTAACGTCGGATAATCGTCTTGATATTTACACACTTTGCTTTTGGCTGCAGAATTAATGTTGCTGGTGGGAGCAGAAGTTGAAGTGGGAGAACAATGTACTTTGATTAAATTCGAATCTTTTCCTTTATTAGGACTGAATATTTTCGAAGGCAAGCAAAGCACTCGATAAATCACTTCTATGAGGTTTCTTTTTTACCTCTGCTAATACGCCACCTATCCATGTGTATGGCGGGTGATACTTGTACTGCATCATCATCATCATCATCATCTGTTTACCCTCCAGGTTCGGCTTTCCCCTCAGACTCAGCGAGGGATCCCACCTCTACCGCCTCAAGGGCAGTGTCCTGGAGCTTCAGACTCTTGGTCGGGGGATACAACTGGGGAGAATGACCAGTACCTCGCCCAGGCGGCCTCACCTGCTATGCTGAACAGGGGCCTTGTGGAGGGATGGGAAGATCGGATGGGATAGACAAGGAAGAGGGAAGGAAGCGGCCGTGGCCTTAAGTTAGGTACCATCCTGGCAATCACCTGGAGGAGAAGTGGGAAACCACGGAAAACCACTTCGAGGATGGCTGAGGTGGGAATCGAACCCACCTCTACTCAGTTGACCTCCCGAGGCTGAGTGGACCCCGTTCCAGCCCTCGTACCACTTTTCAAATTTTCGTGGCAGAGCCGGGAATCGAACCCGGACCTCCGGGGGTGGCAGCTAATCACACTAACCACTACACCACAGAGGCGGCTTGTACTGCATCAGTTGATTGTAAATCGGGCTAACCACCTCCACTAAACACGCACTAGAATTAACCTGTTCACTCACTGTCTTTGAACTGACTCTAAAGGCCTAGCAGAAATAGATGAATCTATTCTTGTAAAGAAGTGGCAGTCACATTGTTGTTAAGTGTTTGGTAAGGTGATACCGCTGCGGGTGGCGGGTGAAAGGGTGCTGTGTGGTACAAGTGTGACAAACAGTTGTTTTTCTGTAACTGCTACATATCACTGTTACAGAAAGTAACTGTGAAAAGTAACAGTTAAAAATAACGTATAACGTTACTCACCTTTTATTGGTCACAGCCTTGTCACGGCTTCAAGCTGGTCTCCTTACAGCTGTGTTGCGAAGTCCCGTTCATTCACTCGCACATGCGCGCACGCATCACTACACTGTTGAAAGTTGGTGCAGCAAAACACGCATTCCTATTTGCTATAATGTTAACGAGAGACAGACAACAGATGAAATGAGAAGACAACATAGCGCCTTTCCTGAACTCTAAAGGAGTGAGTTTGACAATGCCCCGATCAAGGATAGAAGACAAGAAAACAATGATGATCTGTCTGCCAAATCTCGACACAAACCGATACAAGAGGATCGATTAAATAAAATGAAGTGATGTTATGTTATGTTTAATATGCTACCTATAATATCAATATGGAAAGTTAGCATATTTATTTATTCATTTATGGAACAAGAAAAATTATGCGGATGAAACTTATAATAATAAATAATGTAGGTAGCTCTGCGCGATGTTCGAGTCAACGATTACCCCTGAGCAGTTGAATATGTCATAACAGTTTACACTTTAGTTACCAGATGACAACAGCAACTTAAACACTATAGAGCATACTATACACTATAGTGTATTTTACTTAAAGCAATCTCCTACGAAAGCGCTCTCACTTGGAAGACATGCGTACTATCTGAACTCTGAAGGTCACAGTCTGTGTCTGTAAGCTGCTACTTAGTGACAGTTCCCACTTCCCAGTTACTGTTTTCACTAGTACGTTATTTTGTTTTCGTTACTCGGTAACCTGTTATTTTTGTCCTCGTTACATTTGTAACTGTGACAGGTATGTAACTGTGACAAAGTAACTGCTACGTTATTTTTCAGCCATTTCTACTGTGTGGGAAATATTACTCGCACCTTTTCTCAGAATATGTGCTGGCAGGATCTACTGCTCAGTTCTTGTGAAATAAGACAACAAAAGTACGAGTTTATTAGTCTTGAATGGCGGTGAAAGAGCGTCCTGCCTAGCTTAATGGATCAGTGAATCTGAGGATAGCAATATTTCTTACTGAATATGAAATAGAAATATTTCAGTCAGAGCCGGCAGCGGGGCGTGGCCCCCACTTTGAGGACCACTGATTTAAGCAGACGAATATGATAGCAATTGACTCAATTATTTATAACTGGACCTACCGAAACAAAATGATTGACTGAGATGTTTTCATCCATTAATTTGACAATACTACCCCTAAACCCTACACACCATGTTGCCAACTCACGCACGCTCCTCGATCTAATAATTACTAATAATACCAACCGAATCCTAACTCATGGACAAATGCCCGTTCCCGGTCTCTCCCGACATGACATGGTTTACGCTGCATATTCCTTGAAGTGCCCTAAATTCAAACCGAAATTAATTACATATAGAGATTTTAAACACTTTAATGAAGACGCATTTTTTGAAGATGCTCTTAACACACCATGGCACAACATTCAATTCATAAATGACATTGACAGAAAAGTAAATCATTTTAACGAACTACTTCTGACTCTGTATGACAGACATGCACCACTACGCACTGTTAGGGTAAAGAGACCTTCAAACCCATGGCTGTCCCAAGAAATACGTGACCAGATGAAAATAAGAGACGCAGCCTATAATTATTACGTGAAATATCCTACATCTGACAATTTCGGAAAGTATAAAAAACTCCGAAACAAAACAACACAGTTAATTAGAAATGCTAAAATACGTCACTCTTATGATATTTTGAACACTCAAAATTCTACTCAGATTTGGAAATCTCTTCGCGAAATGGGATTATGCAAAAACAAGACAAATGACAACAACTGTAATGTACCACTAGCTGACCTAAACTCATACTTTACCTCACGATCCTCTCAGATTGACGAACAGACCAAAGCAGCAGTAATTAACAGAATATCCTCAAAAATAAGACATAATGGCGAGCAGTTCTACTTTTCCCATGTGACCCCCAGTGATGTTAGGGAAGTCTTCAGTGAAATAAAGTCAGGGTCCACTGGCCATGATGGAATTAACCTGTCTCTTTTAAAAAGAATCATAGACATCATTCTTCCAGCGGTCAAGCATATCATTAACAACTCACTCATGACTGGAGTATTTCCTTCTAATTGGAAACATGCAATCATCCGACCTTTCCCTAAAAACAACAACCCCAACAGTCCCGAAGATTATCGTCCTGTAAGTATCCTTCCTATATTAGGAAAATTGTTGGAGAAAATAGTACATAAACAAATGACTGAATATCTTATACAGTACAACTTACTTGACAAATATCAATCGGGATTCAGACAAAACCACAGTACTGCCACTGCATTAGTTAAAGTGACAAATGACATGCAACTAGCGATAGATAAAGGACAAATGACTATACTTGTTCTCTTGGACTTAAGCAAAGCCTTCGACTGTGTAGATAGAGACATATTACTCGCTAAACTCAAGGCGCTGAAATTTTCTTACAGCACTTTAACCTGGGTACACTCCTATCTCAGTGATCGTCAGCAGCGCGTATCAGTGGGAAACGATACATCTTCGTGGCAAACCACTAAGATGGGCGTGGCTCAGGGAGGAGTATTGTCACCACTTTTGTTCTCATTGTACATGAACGACTTATCTGAGACGCTGACCAATTGTAAATATCACCTGTATGCAGATGATATACAGTTATATATTCACACAAAGCCTAATGACTTAAACAAGTCAGTCACTAAGTTAAACGAAGACCTAGCAAATGTTAATGACTGGACTAGCAGACATGGCCTGAAAATGAACCCATCAAAATCACAGGCCATCATAATTGGCACGTATAAATCTCATGCTAAAATACAAAACATGTATATACCCAGTGTTATGCTCAGTGGAATACCAGTAACATTTAGCGATCATGTAAAGAACCTTGGAGTAGTATTCGATAAATATTTAAGTTAGTCGGAACACGTCACAAAAATTTGTCAAAGAGTATTCTACTCATTACATTCTGCAAAAAGGATGAGGGACTTCCTCCCAAGAAACACAAGAAAATTATTAGTACAGAGTCTAATATTTCCAATATTTGACTACGGAGATGTAGTTTATAATAGTATGAGCAAAACACATTCATGTCGACTACAGCGAGCCTACAATGCTTGTGCTCGATTCGTATTAAATATCCCAATACAAACTCATATTAGCCCTTTCCTCTCTCAGCTGTCGTGGCTAAGATTGACAACGACGTAAATACCACGCTGTTTCCCTTCTCCACAGTATTCTGCAAACGAGCAAACCAGATTATCTTAGAACAGACTTTAAATACCTCTCCCCTTCCGATAGAGCTCCCTCAAGGTCATCCACACGTTCCCTCTTGTCCATTCCCATTCACCACAGTAACTTTTACAACAACTCATTCATACCTGCTACCATACGTTCCTGGAACTCAATCCCAGCTGAAATTAGAGGCATAGGCAATCCGAGGCTATTTAAAAGGAAATGTTTAATGTGGTATTCAAATATGTAAATAGTAGATTTCACCAACGTAAAATTTAATAATTAGCTCTTAATTATCAATAAGGATAGAAATTTTAGAGGTTAAGTAAATTACTTTTAGTGATTTTTAGAAATACATGTAAAAATGATTTTATAAAGCTGTTGTATAATATGGTTTGGCATAATAGCAGGCTTCATAGCCTGAGCCCCGCCATATAAGAAAGGCAATAAACTAAACTAAACTAAACTACCGTTAGAACTCAGGATCATTGCGATAGTTAGAGCCAAGATTTTTAAGAATGAAAAACTGATTTGGCTAGCAAAAATTATAGCCTGGCCCGCTCTTCCATAATGTAAGGAGAGTAACATAAATTATAGGGGTTGTAATAGCCCGTACTGCTAATGTTTATGGAAATCTCTTAACAGAACCCTTATGCGGGCTTCAGTAACTTAGCATTCTAACTTATTGTTATACTGATGATGATTATTGTTTCAATGGGATCTAATCAGAATGTTATAGACCACAGCAGAAATGAGGTTTCTGAAACCCAGCAGCTGACGTTCAAAAATAAATGTGTGACAGCCACGTACCAACAAGTCCAAAAGGGAGCTTTAATTTAGTTTAGTATAATAATAATTTCGTGTGGCGATTTCTAGCCGAGTGCAGCCCTTGTAAGGCAGACCCTCCAATGAGGGTGGGCGGCATCTGCCATGTGTAGGTAACTGCGTATTATTGTGGTCGAGGATAGTGTTATGTGTGGTGTGTGAGTTGCAGGGATGTTGGGGATAGCACAAACACCCAGCCTCCGGGCCATTGGAATTAACCAATGAAGGTTAAAATCCCCGACCCGGCCGGGAATCGAACCCGGGACCCTCTGAACCGAAGGCCAGTACGCTGACCATTCAGCCAACGAGTCGGACTTTAGTTTAGTAATGTTTTATTTTACCTGGCAAGATGAAAGCCTTCAGGCCTGCTCTTCCATCCAACCAGGCACTGAAATATACGTAGATTACATTGTATTACTTTACAATAATTAGATTAAATACAAATGAAATTAAAAATAATACAAGAATGATGAGTGATGAGATTAAATTAAGATGAAATAAATTAGATGTAAATTAAGGAAATTTTCTTTGTAAAAATTATCCTATTTATGTAAAAAAGAGGTAGTACATAAAATTCAATAACATTTGGGAAACAAAACGGTTAAGAATTTTAAACTGATCTTCTACCAGGGTATCCATGACAATAGAATGGTTGTAAGGAGCAGCATCAAGTATACAGATGATCCTTACTGAAGAATAAAATGTCTCCAAAGTGCCTCCTTGAAAGTGCGAATAGCGCTTAACTCTTTGATATTTTCAGGAAGAAGTTTCCACTCACGGCAGGCAATTACTGTGAAGGAATTTATCGTAGATGGCAGATCTATGGGTAGGTAAAGCAAGTACGGAATTATTAGTAGATCTGGTGTTAAGACTGTGATAAGATGAGAGGTATTTGAAAAATGAGGTAAGGTAAAATGGCTGTGGAGAATGAATGATTTTATGGAGATGACATAGGTTATGTACAGTGCGACGGATTTGTAGTCGGGGCCAAGATAGGTGGTTGTATGAAGGAGTTGGATAGACATAGTACCGTAGGTTACAGCCGTATCTCACACATGTATTTTGACCACGTTGTAATCTGTTCAATAGCTTGCACCCAGCGTCTCTATAAATCGTGTCACAGTAATCGAAATGAGGAAAAACCAGAGCTTCTACCAGCATTTTTTTTTAGTTTTTCAGGAAATAAGTTCGATACAGAACAGCAGAAGAAGGAAGTTTCGTTCACGGTTAGCTATACGTCACACCGAAAGAGATAAGTCAAATGGCGACAATGTGATAGGAAAGGGCTAAGAGTGGGAAGGAAGCATCCGTGGCATTTAGGAAGGAAGCA